>NC_056520.1:22410383-22421123 GCF_014905685.2 Nematolebias whitei
ATATATATATATATATGAAAAACTAATAATGTTCTTCAAGAATGCAATGACGTTCTGGTGACTCTTATCCATATACTGGAGCCTCGACTTTTACTCCAGTATAACTTACATTGTCAACAAGTAGTCAGGATAATTGATAAGAACTCATTTAACATTTCATCCTAATGGTATTTCACTTCTATTTGCCATAATTTAAACTTCTACCAGAGTCAAACCCACGTATATGGAAAGCTGTAAAGAAAAACTCAGACATTCCTTGGAAATACACTTCATAAAAAGACTAAATACCAGAAAGAGGAGACCATCTGAGCAGCAAGGTTCAGTGGATTTAGAGATACCAGTTTGGTAAAATGAGCAGAGGGTTCATGAAAACAATGCTTTATAAAGTCACTGGATAGAAATAACACAAAATGCTTGTTTCGCCTTGAGCAAACTCTAATCACACTTCTCAGTGAGAGCTCATCAGAAACACTGAGGATAATGAACTGACCTAATTCACTCCCTCACAGCCACGTTCCAACAGACTCCTCTGACTCAGACTGTAACTTGAGGCCAAGCAACACTTCCACGCCTGCTTTTCTTAGTAGAAATGTCACGCCGCCTACCCATGATGGTGGCCTGCCAGCCGCCGCGATCTAATGCCCGTCGCTCGTCTCCGAGGCCCGAGAAGCTCCCAAAGGAGAAGGTGCTGCGGGTGGGCGAGACGTCCAGGTGGTCCTCGTGCAGCAGGAAAGGCACCCCCATGCGACGCTGACGCTTCTTTCCCGTGTGATGAAAGGGGATGGAGCCTTTCCTCTCCCGGTCCTCACGTCGGTTCTTAAACTGAAACAGGAACAGGAAAACATCGTCCAAGCTGACATCGGTACAACGCTTTAGCTTTTTTTACCATGAAGACACCAACCTTCTTGAAGATGTTCATGCCCAGGTCAGAGGAGAGGTCGGGGACCGCCTGGCGACGCAAGTTAGTTAGAGACACCTTTGCAAATGTTTCCGTGCTCAGAGACTTTCCCTCTTCGTTGCACTTCAAGCTCATGTCCTGCAGAACACAGCAGAGGGCACAATCGACCCAATAACACATGAGCATGGACGTCCTGAAGGACACTAAACAACTTCCTAAAGACAAACAGACAACTAAATAAATACTTTCTTCTTCCTCTTTCGGCTGTTCCCTTCTTTAGGAGTCGCCACAGTGAACTAACTTGTCTTCAAAATTGTTTTAACACCGGATGCCCTTCCTGACTCAACCACAGACCACCGAGCTACCACAGCCCTCTGTGTGGAGCAGAGAGTTGCTATCTAGGGTGCCCGGGGGAGCAGATGGTGGTGTTGCTCAATGGCTCAGACTGGAACAAATAAGGGTGGAGGCAGGTGTGGGTGTTTCACCGTTCCCATCCACATTTTGATGTTTTCTGTCAAGGGGGTTGCAACTGCGACCTTCCAATCACAGGCTTGCCTTCTGTAACCTCTGCACCACCCTCCTCCAATAAACCAACTAAATAAATACATTTGTTTTAATTAGAATGAAATGAAAAATCATATTAGCTAATTAGCTCCTAGTCCTTCAATCAGTTCTTCAAGCCTGTATTTCACTGGGCTGTGAACGTTGGTGACAAAGTTTTCAGTTTCCAAAACGTTCCAAAACGTTTGCAGGGGTTCAGCAGGGCACTGTTCTTGTGTCACTAGAGTTTTACGCAAGCTCAAAACATTTGTAAGACAAATTCCTCTTGAAATAATGCCAAGTGTGCTCCAGTGTTTCCCTTAGATCAGTTCCCTTGATGGGGCGCTTGTCTCAATTGGGTTTGAGGACATGACAGAGTTACATCCGTGTTGCCTGCCTGCTAGCTTAGCGCTATGTTGCTGTCGTTTTTTTATCGACAACCAGGGGTGTGTCATATCTGTGTTGCCCACCCATTAGCTTGGTGCTACGTTGTTGCTGGTAATTGTTGATGGGGTAAGTGGTACATTAGTAGCATTTTTGCCAACACATATGTATTGTGTCCTGTGCTACATCATTACTAACAGTTGTCAACCATGGGGAAAGAGTTCGCTTGTATAATGGTGATGGAAATTTGCGAGCAAATGGGCAAACACTGAGCTCAGAGGGTTTGTGACTAGCATGCCACGCAGCCACGTTTTGCACTGCCAATGTTTTAAATAGAAAATTATTTTGTCGCTTATGTCTAACCAAATTGTACACTTGTCAAACCACTTTTTGTTTCTACCCTGGAAGCCACCCCTTTATCATTTAATGAAGTTGAGCAGATTTGGACTATTTTTAACCTTTGATATGTATCCTCTGAGTGTTTTTAGACCCAGTCAGGCTTTAGACTCAGATGTTTCCTGTCTGCCATGCAGGTGTCAAGCTTCAGCTCCACCACTCTAAAATTGCTGAAACTAAAATGACAAGGCAGTGTTTCCCTTACCAGCAAGTCTCCAACAGTCAAAGCCCAGCAAAATTAAAACGGTTTGAGTCCTCATGAGAGTTTGAGTCCCGGTCTTAAACATTCTTAAATTTACTTCCCGTATAGAGCGGTGTCTTTTTTTGTTGATGTGCGACCTCCAGGAAAACTTTGGCCCAAATTTGGATAGACACGTATGCACCTGTGTCGTTTAGTTTTTTGTCTGTAACTCAGAGTTTTGCAAATGAAGTTAAACCCCTTCCTGTTACCTGAGTCTTGTGTGTGTTGACCAGCGAGGGGGTTGCAGCCACCATGGAGCTGCTGCGTGGACGCGGCAAAGGGGGAATCAGAGGTTCTGGGTTGCGTTCAGGTCTCTCCTCCAGGATCTGCCTCAGACGCTGCAGGTAGTACATCAGGGCCCAGTGCACGCCCTCCTCCGTCCAGTGCGGCTGCAGCAGGCAACGCAGCACCGCCACGTCGAAGTACGTGGCGTAGCGCGCTCGCTGGGCCAGAGACACCGGCAGACCGGCAGGGGCTGATATCCTGGAACAGAGGCGTATTCATGGGTTTCACTGACTGGACCAGACAGAAAAGTCTGTGGACATTTCATCCTGAGATCCGTCCTTACTTTAACAAGATACAAAACATTCTGTTCAGACTGATTATTCAAGGCTTAAGATTCTTTATTGCCATTCGCATCACATGTGGTACATGAGGTGTGTAGTGAACTAAGCCTCAGGTCAAAACCTGACCCTGAGGAGCTTCATGGGACAGGAACTGTTATTTCATTGATTTGAATCCAGAAATACAAATTAAGCTCATCCAGAGACTTTCTAATTGTATCCTGCACTAATCAATTGAAAGAACACTCTCTTTTATATTGTCATTACTATTTTTACAAATGTCTTGATAATCAAAAGGTGTTTAGTTCAAATCATTTTAAATGTTGAAGTGAACTACTCATTTTAAATCAACTGTGAAACAGTATTAATGATTTTTTAATCCTCATTCAAAGTAGAAATCAAGTTAATGTCTGTTACAAAGTAATTATGCATTTTTTGATCTTCTGTCTGAAATGAGAAGGAGTGATGTCGGTCAAAAGTCGGAGACAGTCGCAAACAAGTTTATTGGAATGAACTGTCATGTTTTTAAACCTATCAGACAGAAATAAGAAACTGGTGGCACCTGTTTCCTCCCACTTCGCCAAAACATTTCTCTGTCTGCTCCAAAACATTTCTCTGTCTGTTCTAAAACATCTCCGCTGTTTTTCTGACTTGTAGTAACCTCTTACGTCACTAAAACCACACCCCTGTTGGTTCTTTCAACCAATCAGGACTTCTCAAATGAACCGGAAACAGAACTCTTTGAATGTCGACACTTCCTAGTTCCAGTCAGTTCTGAGACATGAACCGGAGTTCTGAGAGCAGAACCGAACAGAAAAGTTCTGAGACATGAACCAGAACTCTGGGAGATGATCCAGAGTTCGGAGTTCTACACTTGAACCAAAGTTCTGGGAGAGAACAGAAGTTCTGAGTTCCTCTGAGTCTTCTCAGAGTCCCGTTAAGTTCTTCTGGTACTGATGAAGTTCGGCTGGAGTTCCTGTAGGAGCCACGATGCCTCGCTGTGACTCCACCCGGTGAAAACTTCATAACTTCTGAGGAGGTTTGTTCTGTGGAACTAGTTCTCACGACTTCTGCCGAGTCGCAGCCGCCCTGAGGAGACGCTGAAAGGTAGCGTACCAGGGACCTCTTGACCGCCGCGGATTCATCCTCCGCCAAAGGTAAAGAGTCGCCATGAGCTTCACTACCAGTGTACCGCAGGCGAACTGCGCTTCAAAGGAGCGTGTTGTTCTGGTCTACAGACATACATCCTCATCCATCTTTTTCCTCTCCATTTAAACTCCTTCATTTCCCATCTTTAAAACTCTTCTATCTTGCCAGTAATTAATCCAGATATTTTCAGAAATGTCTGTTGTATTTTAGTTACAAGTGAGAAATCATGGCCGTATGATTTCTCATTGTAAAACTCATTAATTAAGCTGTGTTATTGCCTTCAATGAGAATAATCAAGTGTACAATGTTGATGTTAAACTTTGATTCTGTTAATAAATGACCACATTCATTTTGATGGGTCAAAGAAAATTAACGTCTCATGTCACTGGTTTTTAGACCATCTCCCACACAGTATCTCTGTCACATATCTGTCAAGTAGCTCGAAAAAGAGAGAACCCGTCATTAAATATTGATTGTAGTGGAGCTCCTACGCTAACTAACCCTACATCACTACAGGTGGAACGAGATTGTGTAATCAAGGTCCCAGTTACACCAAAAATATAGCAAAAATATAAAGTATAAAAAGAAACAGAATACAAGTGTCTAAGATATATGCCAGTGTTTCCCTTAGATAACTTGCCATGGCGGGGCGCTCATCTCGTCCATGATTTTTGTTGAAGGGGCGTGGGGGACGGACGGACAGAGACACGTCCTGAGCTGTGCAGCGCATTATTTATACAGACAGTTTTTTTTTTTTTTTGGGGGGGTTCAGCATAAGGGTTCAGCATGAGGGAAGAGGCTGCCTTTAGCTTTTTGGCTAGCGCACCTGTATTGCGAGCCGCTTGTTTAGCGTTACATCAGTGCCGACAGGTGGTCAGGGTGGGGGTTCGGTAGACGGGGTGTTCGGTTCTGTTGATGGGGTGGGATGCCCCGCTTGTATAATGGTAGGGGAAACACTGTACGCTAAACACTAATAGTGTAAAATAATATGGTATATTAAACAGCAGCCCAAACATGAGCCTGTAGTGAGTAGACGGATATGAATATAATAACTTAAAGGCAAGAGATCAGCAGCATGGATAATCAGCAGCACAGATAAGGTAGACTGACGTAAAAACATGAAGTTTCTTTGCCTTTTACAGGTGAAGTCCACAAATTATTTGATTAGGGGGGAAATGATGAGCTATCTGGGATCAAAAATCTTGAAAATAACTATTTTCTAAATGCATAAGAGGAAACAATGTTCCTCCAAGACAGATTAGAATATCGTAATAATTACTGAACAATTCCTTCCGTCACACGTCGTTAACAACAAAACAAAGCAAATTGGACAAAACAAAAAATAGTTTTAATTCAACTCTGCCACTTTTGACCAAAACTCTCGAGATAACTTTGACATTGCTCCAGTTTGACTGGTTCATTACTTCATTGTTCATTGTTGCCTTCTTGTCTTTTTGCATTTATGTTTCGTACCATCATGAAAGGAATGATGGTGTAGTATGCCAGGTATGTCTTTTAGCAAAATATCTCGTGACCCACTGGACGGTTCGTAATGAAACTCCCAGGAAAAAAAAAACACTGGACGAACACTAACAACTAATTAAGGTTTGGAGTCACTCTGCTTCAAGATGGCTGCCACACAGGGCTTCATTTGTAAACCAATTGATGTCAGAAAGCAAATAGTGGGTGGGCCGGTGTACGTGCAAAGGCGGGTGCGGGCGGTCTGGGGGTACTCTCCCAGAAAATTAAAGTAGACGCGATTTCCTGCATTTTGGTGTATTTTAACAGGTTGTTAAGCATCTACGTTTACCTACATTTATAAACACTCCACTTCTGTCAAGCACCCGCCCCCTTACTTGACAGTTCAGAGCCCGACACTGTCCCTGCTCAGGTTGTCCAAAAACTCCAACCTCCTGCCCGTGTATGACCGCCTGGTTAGCTTGGCATTCACCCCAACCACTCTTTTAGGGGTGGAGATATTTTTAAGTGTAGAACTAGAAATGCTACTTGAAGAGGCAGCTCGTAAGTGGCTGTTGTGTTTAAAATGAGTGTTTATGTAATTATTTTCAGTTTACATATCCAATATAGGTTTTATACGTTCAAGGCAGTATTATTTGTTCACAACTTTAGCATTACCGTAATAAGCCTGAGAGTTACCTGATCCAAACAAACAGTTACCGGAACACACCCTGTCAAAATAAGAGAGTTTCCGGATCCTGTTCTTGCAGGATCCGGATCAAATTAAGCCCTGCTGCCTCAGTGAACTGACAGCAAACACCAAAATGGCTATAGAGCAGTCTTTTTTGCAGAAACTAATCTATTTACTGTAGTCCCTCATTTATCTCAGGGGATCCGTACCCTGAAGCCCCGCGATAAGTGAAAAACCACTAAGTAGGGATAGTAGTATATAGTAAGTAATAGTTATATATATATATATATATATATATATATATATATATATATATATATATATATATATATATATATATTTATTTATTTATTTATTTATTTATATGTAATGGCATTTTAAGCCCTTCCCACACTCTTGCAATATTCTAAACAATGTTTCTAAACTCTAAATGCTCCAAAAGAGCACAGCATGTCATGATTTCAGCTCCCTGCCTCCTCTGCTCTTTGTCACCTGCAAGTGCCCTTGGCCACGTCCACTTCTTCGTTTTGCATGGTTAACAGCTGATCAGCTGCGGCAGGAAGTTTATCCTGCAGTGTGAGCTGCACAAATGTGCAGCAGGTGCTAAATAATTCAAAACTATTTATTTTAAATAAAACTTTCATGCCAATCGTGTGTCATGTCCAATCTTATTTTGAAAAACCGTGATAGAGCGAGTCCGCGATAAACGAACCGTGAAGTAGCGAGGGACTACTGTACATGTAAGTTGGTGTGGTAAATGGACCGTACTTATATAGCACCGTTCTATCTTATCAAAATACTCAAAGCGCTTTACAGCACGATCTGTGCCCTCATTTCCCTCCACACACACATTCATACAGCACTCTACTAGATCTCTGCAACGACTAATCAGTACTTTATCACATTCATACACTGATGGGACACACATCAGAGGCAGTGAGGGGTTCTGTGTCTTGGCCCAGGAACACTTCAACATGTGACTATGGTGAATCGAACCCCCGACTCTCCCATTGGAGGATGGCTGCTCTAATCACTCAGCCACAGCTTCCCCTGTGTTAGTAGCTGAGAGTCATTCTACTGGTTTGTGCTTAAAACTTTGACTTCCAAAGCAGTTGGTGTTAAACTTAACAGAACAGATCTCAGATGCTCCAAGACAAATATTTTTCAGTGCCATCATGTCCCAGTTTCTCCTGTTTTATCAGCCCACTCTCGCCACAATGATTGATTAATAATGCATCAAAGGAGGGTAAACAAGGGCAGAGCCCCCCTTCAGCATCATCGGGACACAGGGAGCCTTAACCTACGTGAGTCCACTATAAATAAGCTCCACTGAAGGTCAGAGCTTGGCGTGCTGCAGCGCAGAGAGAGCACTCTGTGAGGAAACATATTGAAACCATGAGTGGGGGGTCAGTGATGGAGTAAAGCGTTTCATCTTGCCTCGGCTGTGATGAACCGAGCGGGGCTGTCGATAGCTACATGAATCGGTCATAGTGGGGGGGGGGGGCAGCGGAGAGAGAGAGGGGGAGGCTGGATCGTGTTCCTCTGCCTACTGCTGTTGTGTCACGTTGCCAAGGAGACCAAGTGACGACAGCCACTCCGGGACATCTGAGAGGCAGCGGCCGACTGCACGCAGGAGGAGACGGAGAGAGATGCAGCAGCCGGTGGTTGCCAAGGAAACTGCCTCAGCATCAGCAGTGCTCAGAGGTGTGCGGATTGCGGCGCCACGGGATGAGCGAGCTGCATTAATCACCTCATGTCGGAAAAGATCGGAACCGGGCAGGGGCAGGGGAGCGGAGTAAAAATACCCTTTCAAATGGAAAAAACCAAAACGCATCTTTGTGATCATGTTAAAGAGAAATCTGCTGTCTGCTCGTCAGCTGTGGTCCAAACCCTCCTGCTGCCCTTGGGTCAAATGATCCACAAAGCTTCAGTTTTAAGACTGAGGCCTCAAGGGCAGAAGGAGGGTTAAAGCGAGCCACGTTTTACTCTGGGCTCCCCTCAATCCCACAGTTTAAAATGGACTAAAGAAAACAGATCATCTGTGTGAGCTGCAGAAAGGATAAACCTTTTCTCTTTATGGATTAGCATGCGACGTGCAGCAGATAAGAGGCGGGGTTTACGCTCGCTTTGATTCTCCACCGGATGCTGGATGTCAAAATGTTTCTGTCAAGATCAGCTGAGATGAGAAATACATTTTCTTCCAACACACTAAAGCTCGAGACCCAGAAATATTTGTTGGTAGATTGGAAGGATTCAGTTCAAAATACATCTGAACACCTTTAATGTGTGACAGAGCAAAATTATTTGAAAACAAGAGAAATTGAATTTCCTGTGAAAATGCAGTGTTACCGCTTATTGCTGAAGAATTTGCTGAAAAACAGCTGAAATTAGCTAAAAAAAAAAAAACATGCTGAAATGTAGCTGAAATGAAAGAACAAGCCTAAATTAGTGGAAGAAAACAGAAAGAACAAATATTTACTGCATGATATTTAAATAAACAGAAATTACTACAAAAATAAGAAAATTAGCTAAAAAAGGCTGAAATTAGCAAAAAAAAAAAAAGGCTGAAAAGTGGCTGAAAAGGCAAAAAGAAGATTGAATTACAAGAAGTAAGTGAAGAGAGCATAATTTTGCTGAATTAGGCTGAAAAAAGTTGAAATGAGTGCAAAAAATGTGGAATTAGCTGAATTTTTTTAAATTAGTATAAAAAAGCTAAATAATAGCTGAAATAACCAAAACAAGTTGAAAGGAGCATAATGAGCTAAAATTAGCAGAAATAATTCAGTTAGACTAAAAGTAGCAGAAATTAGCACAAAAAACTTTAATTTAACTGAAAACAACTGAAATTAGCTAAAAAATGCTAAAAAGGGTAGCTGAAAAGGTAGAACAAGCTTAAATTAGCAGAAGAAAGAATATGTTTGCACAATTAGGCTTAACGAAGCAGAAATAAGCACAAAAAATTGAACTTAGAAAAAAACTGAAACTAGCAACAAAAATCAGCTGAAAAGTAGCTAATAAAAGCAGAAAGAAACTGAAATTACTGGAAGCAAGGGAAGAGCGAATATATTTTTGCTGAATTAGACTGACAAAAATTAAACGAGTATAAAAAATGTGGAATTGGCCAAAAAAGCTAAAATTAGCATAAAAAACAGCTAAGTAGTAGCTTAAATAGCAGAAAATGCTGAAACTTGCATAAATACGCTGAAAGGAGCAGAAAGAAATTAGAAGCCCAAAAATATAGTTAGCAGAAAGAATCTAAAAGGAGCACAAAACAGCTGAAAAAAAACCCAGTTGCAATTAGCTGAAAGTAGCTGAAAAATGTTAAATTTGCAGAAGGAAGCTAAAAGGAGCTGAACCAGAACAAAATGTAAAAGGAGCAGTAAAAGGTTGTAAACAGATCTAAAGATGTGAAGGGTGTAAAATGAGCTCAGTTCATTTTCTATGAAAAAAATGGCAGTAAAGGCTAAATATTTCAAAAAGCTAAAGTTGCATCAATAGCAAAAGTCATGGCAGGATTGTCCTGAAAGAGCTGAACGTTTTAATATACGAGTTGTTGAAATAGCGCAAAAAATTGTGGAACAAGAAAGATGCTGAAAAACGTACGGAAGAAAAATGGATCACAATATTAATTTATTTTACAAAGATGTGCTAAAATGGTTAGGAAAAGATTTATTGGTAAGCTGAAAGAAACTACAGTAATTATCCTTGCATTGTAGTACCTGGGGGATTGTGGTGCAACAGTGATACAAGAGCTGGTGACAGCTGAGAAGTCTGGACCAGTTAAATCCAGTCTAGCTATCATTTGGTCATCAGACATTAAGCCTTAAGGACCTGAGAGAAGAAGTATGTCGTGGTAGAATAGAGTAATGGCTTTTAGTTAATTTATTACAAAGTCTGGCAGAAAATCATAAGAAATCCTGATGCTTTTCAAATTAAATTACACTCCTCACTTTTTCTTGGAAGGGCTTTTGGCAGGTGGGGGTTGTTGGGACGTGCCACCTTTATCGATGGAGTTGCCACGACGACAGCTTTGCTCTGCAGCGGCAGGAGAGGAGGAACCTGATTGGGCAGCTTCACAGACCACCTGGAAGCCCTTTGGGTTGGAGATGGACAGATATGAGAGGAGGCAGACATAAACTTCTGTTGATTAAAGACTCTGGTTTCTGTCCACACCACAGATGACCTCGCGGTGGGGGAAAACAAACAAACAAACAAAAAAAAAAACACTGCTGCTCCAACAAATCAACACAGGAAGCAAAATCAGATTGAAAAAAAAAAAAAAAAACTTCTCTGTCGAAAACACTAAATGTAGCAACACAGAATCTAAAACTAGCAAAGATGTAACTTTTATTAGCAAAGCAGATGCTAAAATGAGCAAAACTGTAGCTATAATTAGCAAAACAAATGATGAAACTGGCAA
>NC_056520.1:22421133-22430610 GCF_014905685.2 Nematolebias whitei
CTTAGCAAATAGAAGCTAAAACAAGCAAAACTGTAGCTATAATTAGCTAAACAGAAGCTAAAACTAGCAAAAATCTGTAGCTATAATTAGCAAAACAGAAGCTAAAACTAGCAAAACTAGAGATAATTAGCAAAACATAATCTAAAACTAGCAAAACTGTAGCTATAATTAGCAAAAAAGAAGCTATAATTAGCAAAACAAATGCTGAAACTGACAAAACCTTAACTATAATTAGCAAAAAAAGCTAAAACTAGCTAAATGAACTATAATTAGCAAAACAAATACTGAAACTAGCAAAACTGTAACTATAATTAGTAAAACAGAAGCTAAAAATAGCTAAAAATCATAACTATACTTAGCAAATAGAAGCTAAAACAAGCAAAACTGTAGCTATAATTAGCAAAACAGAAGCTAAAACTAGCAAAACTTTAGCTATAATTAGCTAAACTAAAGCTAAAACTAGCAAAACTATAGCTATAATTAGCAAAAAATAAGCTAAAACCTAATAAAAGCAGAATGTGACTTTAAGCTAAAAATAGTAGATTTATAACTAAATGCTAACTTCAGCAAAATGATAGCTAAGAACTAAATTTAAATATTTAAGCTAAAAACTAAAAGCATCAAAACAGTAGCTAAAAGTGGCAGAACAGAGTTAAGAACTAAAAGTGGAAGAAAAACACCTAAAAACTAAAAGCAGCAAAATGATAACCAAACGCTAAAGTGGCTAAATGTAGCTTAAGGGTAAAAGTAGTAGAATGGAAGCTAAAAATGAAAGTCCAAAAATAATAGCTAAAAGAGGCTGCACACAGCTTATAACTAAAAGTAGCTTAATTACAACTAAAAAGCAAAAAAAAAAAAGCAATAGCTGAAAGTACTAGAATTATAACTTAAAGCTAATTTCAGCTAAATCTAGTTTAAAGCTAAAAGAGTAGCTAAAAGTGGTGCAACGGAGGATCAAGTTAAAAGAAGCAGAATCATAACTAAAAGCTAAAGTGGCAGAATGTAGCTTAAAGCAAAAGTAGCAGAGTGGTAGCTAAAAATAAAATCAGTAAAACATTAGCCAAAAGCTAAAGCAGCTGTGGTAAAATAGCACAAAGTATGCAAAAGTTGTTTTATAGCAAAAACAAATGGAGAAAACCAAACACAACAACAGTGTGAATGCTGACTCAGCATCACAGCCACTCACTCACCATGGGACTTGGGTTGCCAGATCCACAGGGACTGCACTGATTGGTGACTGGAGAGTTCCTCTTTGCTGTCGGAACGAGAAGAACTTTGTTTTAATCATGAAGGTACAAAAAAATGGTGGATTAAAAAAAAGCAGAGGATGAGGATGTCTTTTACCGGTCACAATGTTTCTGACGGGTTTAATGAGGGTGGTGAAGGCCGGGATGTCGGGCTGCCGGTGCTCCCACATTGGCTGCCATATTACCAACCCGCTGGCCAGTCTGAAGGTCAGGTCCGACTCCTGAAAAGAAACCATCACCTCGTCATGGCCACTGTAATTTATGGGTCACAGAACGTAGTTCTTGGTGTCGTAACCAAGACCGTTTGATGTTTGGACACACAGATCAATAGACGGAGTGATACGGGTGTGTGCGTACAGATCAATATTTGAAAACAAAGCCAAATTGAGCTGTTAAACTCCCAATATGTGCTTAAAATGGCAATAGAGATTAATCCTGCTGCAACAGGGGGGAGTGTCGCCCCGGTTGTTTGTGTTGCAAAGATCAAACTGGCACAAACCTTGATGCGGTGGATGAGAGGAGCAAACAGGAACACGAACAGCTCCACCGTGGCCATGCTCTTCTGGAACAGCTTAGTCCGGGCGTGCTCATCATCCTCCAGCAGGGAGCTGCCCTGGCGGGGCCCCGATCCCACCAGGCCGGAGCCAGAGCCCAAGCCCGGGGCTACCGGGGAGGAGCCCTGGTTTCCCATGGGCTGTAGGAAGGAGCTGCTGCCGCTGCCCCCCCGCGACCACCTTTGGCCCGTGATGGGCTCATGATTGCACTCCTGAGCGGCATCAAGGAGCATCCAGTGCAGAGTGTGGAGCAGCTTGGTCTCTGCCACACCAAGCTTGTCCTGGTGGCCTGTTGGAGGTCAAAGGTTAAGGGAAGGGGCAGAATGGAGACCAGATCTTTAGACTTCTTTTATAGCTTTGTAATATGATAAAAACTAAAAACTACAAGTGTTCCACTTCACTGAAAGAAAGTCGTCTAACAGGTTATTTGAAACTCAAATAATTTCCTGTTAGTTTTATTTTCTGTACGTATTTCTAATTAACTATGCACATTTTGTGCTGCTTTAGCTGATTATATACCATAAATGCCGATGATTGCCAAATTTACTTCCCCCTGAGGCACAGAGGCACAAGCTCTATTCAGCCTCTTCTTGACTGCCTGGCTGACATCCGGGACTGGATGGCTTTAAACTTCTTAAGCTTCAATGAGAAGAAGTCTGAAGTCATGCTGTTCCGTCCCAGTGGCTCACTCATGAACCATGACATTGACCTTTTGTTTCTCTAGCCCCGCTAGCTAGAGAAACAAAAGGTCACTAATCTGGGGGTGATAATGGACCCGTCCTTAAAACTCAACAGTCACGTAAACATGATGGTCAAATCCTGTTTTTTTCAGCTGAGACGGCTGTCTAAGCTGAAGCCTATATTCTCCAAAAAGAACCTTGAGACAGTGATCCACGCCTTCATAACATCTAGGCTTGATTACTGCAATTTACTTCTGTTTGGAATCAGTCAGTCCTCCATTGCTCGTCTACAACTGGTCCAAAATGCTGCAGCCCGATTTTTAACTGGTACAGGCTATAGAGAGCACATCACGCCAGTTTTGGCCTCCCTGCACTGGCTACCCATTCACCTTCGGATCCAATTCAAAATTTTCATGTATGTTTTTAAATCACTGAACAGTTCCGCCCCATCCTATCTCACTGATCTTCTGCAGCCATATGTCCCACCGCGCTCTCTGAGGTCAGCAGACCAGATGCTTCTCTCAGTCCCAGAAACCCGTCGTAAGCTCAGAGGTGACAGGGCTTTCTCTGTTGCAGGTCCACGACTGTGGAATGAGTTGCCACTCAGTGTCCGGCAGGCTCCCACACTCTCAGTCTTTAAGTCTCGCTTGAAGACCCACTTCTATTCTCTTGCCTTTAACACGGTGTGATTTGTTTTGGTCCGGTCTGTTCTCTACACTGTTGGCCATTTTAGTTAGCTTCTGCTGCTATTTGTATCTGTATTTCTATTTTATGTTTTCCTGTCCGCTGTGCATGTTTGTGTTCTTTTGTACAGCACTTTGGTTGGCCTTGTTGCTGTTTTAAGTGCTCTATAAATAAATTGGTATGGTATGGTATAAAGCTGAACCTATTCAACAGATGGGTGCTGAGACTTTTAGTTACTTTTCTACAATATTTAACTTTTTATTTACAAATTCCTTCCCCCCCCAAATACACTGAGATCTCTTCAAGTTCTACAGAAACATTGTTCTCTTTCAAATCTGCTTCAGCATATTTACTTTTATTTAGCTAGCCTTTTGCTACTTTAAACTTTTAGCTAGTGTTTTTCTAATTTAAGCTAGTGTTTTGATGTTATTGGCTTTTACTAGCATTTTGGTACTTTTGGCTATTAGCTAGTGTTGTGTTGTTTAGCTTTTACTGGCATTTTGCTCCTTTCAACTAGTATCCTACTTCTTTTGGCTAGCGTTTTGCTCCTTTCAGCTAATGTCCTGCTCCTGTTAGCCATTGTTCAGATCCTTTTAGCTAATGTCCTGCTCCTGTTAGCCATTGTTCAGATCCTTTTAGCTAATGTCCTGCTCCTTTTAGCCAGCGTTTAGATCTTTTTAGCTAATGTCCTGCTCCTTTTTTACCAGCGTTCAGATCCTTTTAGCTAATGTCCTGCTTCTTTTAGGAAGTGTTCAGAACATTTTAGCCAGTGTATAACTTATTTTAGCTAATGTGCTGCTCCTTTTAGCCATTGCTCAGCTCTTTTTTAGCTAGTGTCCTGCTCCGTTTAGCTAGAGGCCTGCTCCATTTAGCTAATGTCCTGTTTCTTTTAGCCAGTGTTCAACTACTTTTAGATAATGTTCTGCTCCTTTTAGCCAGTGTTCAGATCTTTTTAGCCAGTGTATGGCTTATTTTAGCTAGTAGCCTACTCCTTTTAGCTAGTAGCCTGCTCCTTTTAGCTAGTGTCCTGCACATTTAAGCTAGTGTTCTGCACATTTTTGTCATTGTTGAGCTCCTTTTAGATAGTGTTCTAAAAAAAATTAAAAAAAGTTACTTTTCTTTCATTTATGGCCTTAAAGCGAAAGATTTTATAGTTCAGAATCACCCCGGAGATTAAATCATTTCCAGAAAGGTGAAAGTTGTGAGACAATGTTATTGCCCGAGTCTGTGAGAATGTGTTCATACATGTATGTTAGCAAAATATCTCATGAACCAGAGGACAAAGCACACCTACAACTGATTTTGTTTTATAGTGGACTTGTTTCAAGATGGCTGCCACAGCTAATCGACTTTAGGAAAGACAAAAATGGCTACAGCTCAGTCAGATTTACAGACACCCAACTAAAATTTGGAGCGGTAGTTGCTGAGAGTCCTCTTCAACACGCATCTTGTGCACGAAAAAATCATGCAGGTTTGATCAAAATGGCTGAATGTAACATACCTAAAACAAAAGCGTTGATCAGAGGACCGCTCGCCCTTTCATTTTAATTTTAGTTGCTGTATAAAGCAAGGTTTCCCAACTCTGGTCCTTGAGGAACACCATCCTGCATGTTTTCGTTGTTTCTCTGCTCCAACACACCTGATTTTAATTAATGGTTGATTAACAGGCCTCTGCAGAACATGAGAAAGTAATTAAATCACTGAATTAGGTGTGTTGGAGCAGGGAAACATCTAAAACATGCAGAATGGTGTTCCTCAGGGACCAGGGCTGGGAACCACTGGTTGTACTGAATGAGTGTAACAATGAGAGAAGCTCTAACAACGCCTCCTCATCGAGCTTGTTCCTGTTTGACACCATCATGTCCCTAAAATGAAATATTTTATGGTTCAGAATCACCCAGGAAATTAAATCATTCCCTGAAAAGTGAAAGTTGTGAGACAACGTTATTGCCTGAGTCTGTGAGAATGTGTTCATACGTCTGTTAGCAAAATATCTCATGAACTAGAGGACAGATGTTAACAAAACTGACTGGATGCGCATGTACACATGATTTGGTTTAATAGTGGACTTGATGCAAGATGATTGCCACAGCTGATCGACATTAGGGAAAAAAATGGTTACTGCTCAGTCAGATTTACAGACACCAAACTAAAATTTGGAGTGGTAGTTGCTGAGAGTCCTCTTCAACACGCATCTTGAGCACGAACAGATCATGCAGGTTTGACCAAAATGGCTGAAGGTAATCAACCTAAAATGAATCCATTGATCGGAGGAACGCTCCCCCTTTAAATTTTAGTTGATGTATAAAACAGGGGTTCCCAACTCTGGTCCTTGAGGAACACCATCCTGCGTGTTTTCGTTGTTTCTCTGCTCCGACACACCTGATTTTAATTAACGGGCGATTAACAGGCTTCTGCGGAACATGAGGAAGTAATTAAATCACTGAATCAGGTGCGCTGGAGCGAGGAAACGACTAAAACATGCAGGATGGTGTTCCTCAGGGACCAGGGCAGGAAATGGGAACCACTGGTGACCATGAGAGAAGCTCTCCTCACCGAGCTTGTTCCTGTTGGACAGCAGGATGGAGGTGCAGTGGAGGACATGGGGCAGGGCTGCCTGGACCAGCTCCCAGCGGGAGATGCTCTGGATGGCCTCGGACAGCGCTGGCGACAGACCGTGCAGCTTGTTCTCCACCAGCACCCGCTCAAAGGACTGGGGAGAGAGCCAGGAAGATAAATAAATAAATAAAACAGACACATCAGCCTTTCTTTGACTCTAAATGTCCCACATGGCCCCAAGCAGACCTGAGGGACAGCAGCAGACCTGCTCTGGGATCTGCTGGACTCATTATGGTTATGAGCTTACATAAAAAAAAAAAAAAAAAAAGGCTTTATAGCTCCAGGGGAAAACTAATTTGCTAAAAGCGCACGAAGGTAAAAACAGATTATTTGACCTCCTCTTCATGCCCAGAATGAAATGACTCACCACACAGGACGCCTCATACTGCTTCCCCAACTTTGGACGCAGGAAAGCGCTGAAAATAAATAAGTAAATGTTATTCAAACGTGCTCAATCAGGTCAGTCTGTTTAACGCGCCCTACTTGTTTACAGGTGTGACGTCATGCCTCCAGTCACAGATCAATGAAGACGAACACCTGTTATCAATTACCTGGTCTGTCTCCATAAGAAGGTCTGGATGGGGAACGGTATTCCCTTCCCGCACTCCGGCTCGTTCTCGTCCAGGCTTTTCCGTTTCACCATTTTGCCCGAGCCCCTTCCTCCTCCTCCTCCTCCTCCTCCTGTCCTCCTGCTCGTGCTGCTGCCTCTGCCCAGGTGGAGCAGCCAGCCTCTGCCTCACGACATGATTGGATTCGTAAAATGGCTGCAAGTGTCGATAGGAGCTGAGCGCAAGGGAGGAGGAGGAGGAGGAGGAAGAGCTGCAGGACGAAGAAACGGCGCTGTGATTTTTTTTTTTTTTTCAGCACCTCAGTTCGGGTGGACAGCGACACGATCCGCGACCAATTTATCCGCGCGTGCGTTAGCTTAAAGACGCAGCGTGCGGGGAAGCAGCTGGAGCCAGATGTTCTCTCTCTGTAGATCAGTCGGCGTCGCGCGCCTTATCTAGACGAGTGGTGCGTTCACGGGAGGGGGGAGATTTAAACCGCCCGTTGAACGTCAACAGGTTGTTTCAAGGCCCAGGTGGTGAGCTGGGAGAAAACCAGCGCAGTCAACAAGTGTGACTCGGGAGATTTTTTTTTTTTTTTTTTCATTCATTCAACCTTTATTTAGACAAGTTAATCTCATTGAGCCTCAGGGACTCATTGACAAGAGAGACCTGATTTTAACAACGAGTGATGGACACAAACACAATAATAGACAATTATAAAGGATGCGTACAAATTGAGATTTTTTTATTTATTTATTTAACAAGTGAAAATAAAATAGTATTTAAAATAAAATGTAAAAAAAAAATAAAAAGTAACTAAAAACAGGAATATGTCTGCATTGGTTTTTTCCCAGGAACTTAACAGATGTTTGAAAACACTTGGAGAGGTCGAGGTCGAGAGCTTCAGATCTTTTTGTAAGATATTCCAGGAGGCAGGAGCGGAGTAGGAGAAGGACCTTTTGTCTAGTTCAGTCCGCACTGACGGAACACTGCAGGTAATAATGTCCTGAGAGTGCACGCTGTAGCTGCACTCACGCAGAGACATGTAGGAGGAGATGTATGAAGGCAGCAGACCAAGAAGTGATTTAAAGATGAAAATGTACCAGTGGGAGAGTCTGCGTGAAGTTAATGATTTCCAGTTAACCAGTGAAAACAGGGTGTAGTGATGGGTTATGGCCAGTTATGAATCTTAGCGCACCATGATAGACAGCATCCAACATCTGCAGGGTGCTTGTAGGAGTGGTCATGTAAATAATGTCACCATAGTCAATGAAGGGAAGGAAAGTTGCAGTCACAAGGTATTTCCTAGCATTCAGAGTTATTTCTGAAAAAGAAACCCAGTTTAACTTTCAGTTTCTTTACCAAGTTTTCAACATGGGGCTTAAAAGAGAGATGCAAATCGACCAAGATACCCAAATATTTATAGGAATCGACAAACTCAATAGGGGCACCATTCGAGGATAAAACCAAAGGAAGAACTGCTGGGACCAACTCCCTGTTTGAAAAAAGCATCCCTTTGGTTTTGTTGGCGTTTAGGACAAGTTTGAGACTAAGCAAGTCTGACTGGATGATATCAAACGCAGATTGCAAAAGCTGGAGAGCCTTAGCAACTGTTTTAGTTCGACAATAAACAACTGTGTCATCAGCATAGAGATGTAAGGATGCATCAGGGATGCTCTGACCTACATTACCTATGTAGATTGTAAAAAGGGTGGTTCCTAAGACTGAGCCTTGTGGTACACCATTGTTGACTGTTAAATAACTGGAGAAAATACCATTATGTTGAACACATTGCCTCCGATCTAAAAGATAGTTAGAGATCCAACCAATGGTGTGTTCTGAGAAACCAAGTTATGAGAGCTTATGACATAAAATGTCATGATCCACAGTGTTGAAAACCTTTAGACATGTATATATTGAATAAGAATGAGATCATTTAAGTGAAATTAACTGGATTAGACTTGGACAAGTTACTCTACAAGCTACCTTTTGTTGTAAAATGGCACTTTATGTAAAAAAAAAAAAAAAACTGATTAAAAAACAAGCTCATTTTAGTCATTTTAACCAAAGAAGAATATAGCTCGTGTTAATTTCAGTCTGTAAAAGTCATATAAAAATATACCACTTAAGTTTAGAAGCTAAAATAGCTATTATGCTAATATAGCTGAACAGCTAAGAAAATTAACTTTTGTTGGAATATGACATAATGTAACTTGAATTACATTTTAAACAAATGTACTGAGTACAGTTTGGTTAAAAAGGAGCTGATATTAGTAGGGTTTCTCCTTCTGCCTGGCTCCTGAGTTAGTGGGGATGCTGTCTGCTCTGTGATACAGAGTCCTGATGACTCCTAACTTGTGCTCCAAAGGGTGATGGGAGTCAAACTGCAAATACTGGTCTGTGTGGGTGGGTTTGCGGTACACCTCGGTTTGCAAAAGTCCTCTATCAGAGACTGAGACCTCACAGTCCAAGAAAGCCAACCTCCCATTTTTTACATCTTCTCGTGTGAACTTGATGTATTTATCCACAGAGTTGATGTGGTCAGTAAAATGTTGGACTTCCTGAGATTTAATTTTAACCCAGGTGTCGTCAACATACCTGAACCAAAGACTTGGTGGTGTCCCTGAAAAGGACGTCAAGGCTCTCTTTTCTACCTCCTCCATGTACAGGTTGGCAACAATAGGAGAAACTGGAGACCCCATAGCACACCCATGTTTCTGCCTATAATATTGCTCCCCATATGTGAAGTAGGTTGACTGCAGGCACAGTTTCAAGAGTTGACACAGTTGTTCTGTGGAAAGCGTGGTCCTGCTGCTCAGAGTGGTGTCTGATTTTAATTTTAAACTGACCACCTCTACTGCATCATCAACAGGAATGCACGTAAAGAGTGATGTGACATCAAAAGAGACCATTGTTTCATCAGTCTCCATGATGACATCCCTCACCTTATCCACAAAGTCCATGGTGTTCTGTATGTGGTGTTCTGAGCTGCCAACTAAAGGGATGAGTACAGACGCCAGATATTTGGAAACATTGTAAGTGACAGAGTTAATCATGCTAACAATAGGTCTTAAAGGTACACCTTGTTTGTGGATTTTAGGTAAACCATACAGACTAGGTGTGGCCTCCCCTGGGTACAGTCTGT
>NC_056520.1:22440610-22466844 GCF_014905685.2 Nematolebias whitei
TCAAGAAGGACCATCAGCCTAACAATGGATCATTAGCACACTGATGGCTGTTTACTATTCAAAGGGGGTTGAGTGATACCAGCAATCACAGCATTGTAAGAGGGGGACAATTGAACCCGGAGGCCTCCACCCCTGTTTAATGATGGACGGTTTCTTTTCACAAAGATGGCCTAGTAAACAGCCATCAGTGTGCTAATGATCCTTTGTTAGGCTGATGGTCCTTCTTGAGCATGTGATCAGTTGGTTTTGGTTGTCAGCAGCAAAACTGGCTGATCCACTCTGAGAAGGTGTTATTTAAGAGACTGAGCTGAAAACAGCAGCTCAGACTGAGGAAGTCTCTTGGATGAGAGACGAAACGTTTCTACATTATTTTTTTTTTTTTGCTTAGTTTTGTTTTTTGTTTTTTTGAATGTCCAGAGGACCAGATTGAACTTTCTTGAAAACTAAGAATAGTTTTTAATCTGCGGTTAATATGGACATTCTCACTGCCTAGGGGTGTGGAGTGGGTATTTATTTATTTTTAATAAATAATGTGGGGTGCCTCATCTATGAATTAGATTAACAAAGACCTTAACAAGCCCTTACTGTGAGGTGTGATAGGTCAATCTGCATATGTATGTGTGCATCTTATCTCAGCTTTATAACCTGAACCACACACTCGTTTCTTTGAATTGAGAAAGCTTCTAGGATGCGACGCAAAATGTCTTCTGTTACAAATAAAGTCCAGTTGTTTTTGTCTTGTATTAGGTGGCACAATGGCGCAGTTGGTAGAGCAGCTGCCTCTCAGTGAGAAGGTTGCCGGTTCAAATCCCAACCGGGGCCCATTCTGGGTGGAGTTTGCATGTTCTCTCTGTGCATTTGTGGGTTTCCTCCCACAGACCAAAAACATGCATGTTAGGCTGATTGGTAACTCTAAATTGCCCCTAGGTGTGAGTGAGAGAGTGAATGGTTGTTTGTCTATGTGTCCCTGTGATGGACTGGAGACCTGTCCAGGGTGTATCCCGTCTCTCACACAGTGATAGCCAGACATGGGCACCAGCGACCCAAAAAGGAAGAAGCGAGTAAAGATAATAGATGGATGAATTATTTATTTTTATAGAAACAACATATCCAGAGTAGTGTAGACAAGGCCCAAGTTACAGAATGGGTTGAAAAACACCACTTTTGTTGGTAAAACTTCACATTTTAAAAGATAAAAAGGTAAAAGACGAGTCCCCTGAGAGAAGAACTGGGAAAATGAAAATTGTTCACCGTCTTCTCTCATAAATCACCAAATCAGATAAAGAGTTGCTTCTCTGCAGGACAGTGAGAACATTAAGTCCACTGTAAATATGATTAGGAAATCACATGACACTAGTCAGACACATCCATTAAGACCCCGATAAGACGGAGAATATTCTCATATTTTATTTTTATGTAAGGCAGACGCAATCTTATATGAGGAAAATTAATATAAAAATCTCATCCCTAACAGCCTGACCGACTATTGTTTTTATAATCTCAGCAATAAAAGCCTGCTTTGAGGAAAACACTAAAAAGCAGCTGTTTTGCCAGTAAATGCTAAAGAATGTTGAGGAGAATAAGCAAGGTCTTTTTATGTTCTCCCAGTGAGCTGGTTATAATATAAACACTGAAAGATGGAGCACAGATGACGAAGGTAGCTACTCAAGGAAGATTCTTTGGAGCCAGAAAGGAAATTTGAGGGATAATCTTTGAAGGATGGCTGCTTTTTACATCCCGTTATATTTAGAAACACGTCTGTGGTACAGCTGATCCTCCGTCTGTGATGGGGAAGTATCGGAAAAGAGGTAAGAGGTAGAGAGGAGAAAGAAGGAGAGACTGAGGGGACAAGGGGGGAGGCGATTCTTCATTCAGACAGACGGAAATGGCAGCAGACAGAGCAGAGGAAGCAGAAAACACACAGCGGCAAACAGCAAGAGCACAGAGGAGGCTTCACAAAGTGACTGAGTGAACATAATGAGAAAGAAGTGTCAATTTTATTTGTTTCTATTTAAAAAAAAAAAAAAAAAAGCTTATACAAAACATGCATCTGTATATATTATTGTTAAGTATTCAAGTTAAAAAGCCAAATTGAACAGATATGAATATAGATTCGTCTAAATCAGTGGTTCCCAACACAGATCCTTGAGGAACACCACTCTGCATGTTTTAGTTGTTTCCCTGTTTTTGACTCACCTGATTTGAATAAATGGGTGTTTAAGAGGCTTCTCCAGAAATTGATGTAGTAATTAATTCACTGAATCTGGTGTGTTGGAGCAGGGAAACAACTAAAACATGCAGGATGGTGTTCCTCAGGGACCAGTGTTGGGAACCACATAAAACAAGATTTTATTAAAAAAACATTATCATTTACTGCCCCTGTGTGGCAAGACAGAGTGTAGCCTTTAATTTCTGGAGAATCCCTTCTAAAAGTTCACTAGTACATAACCAATAAAATATGTAAAAGTGGACATTCTTCTCTTCTCTAATAAATCATTTACACTTTGGAAATCCCTGCAAGCTGAAATTATTCTGTTCTTGAAACTGAATGCCCTAATTTTCACAAGACACTTTCCAGCTGTGCCTGAGATGCCTTTTTCCTGCCTTGGTGGGATTTAATAATAATGTGTTATGTATTGTCACCATTGGTGACATTAGTCTCTGCATTTAACTCATCCACCACCAGGTGGAGCAGTGGGCAGCTATTGAAAGCGCCGGGGAGCATTTGGGGATAGGGTGTGCTGCTCAGAGACACCACGTGATGTGCAATGACTGGGGGTCGAACCTGGAACTTTCGGGTACCGAGTCGGCCGCCCTGCCTCTACCCAATCATTTATGGATGAGTTAAATATGGCTCAGAGCTGTTACACTACTGAGCCAGCGTGGGAGGTAGTCACAGAGCCAAATTGGTGAGTAGGTAAGACGTGTTGAGGCAGCTGTTTAGTCTAACCAATGACACTGCTTTCACCCACTAGCTCTGCAACGCCACCTTCAGTTGTGTAAGCGCACACGGCTGCAGACTCGGCTGGTGCTTTTGGGAATGACTGCAGGCAGCATTTTTACGGCTTTGCAGCTCGGAATTTTAACAATTCCAGTTAAAATCTACAATTACATGACACCAATGTCCAACACAAAAGTGTTGTCCACGCTCTGAGCCACGCACATCTGCACAATATTAGCTGTGGGTTTAAAGTTATGGCTGACTGCTGGTTACTACAACAAATCAGAACACCTAAATCATCCTTTAGCTGTTACCTGTCCTCCTTTCGGCTGGTGTTTGAGGTTGGAGGTGGACCCGACCTTGGACTTTACATTCTTCAGGTCGGGCAGAGGCTGGTTGATGACCTTCAGCTGCCGCTGGACAGAGGATGGCGACTTGGGCGGTGTTCGGATCACCGCCACCTTCTTCTCCTGGAGGACGCTGAAGGACTTGGGCGTGTGGCTGCCTGGAGTGCGCGAGCCCGGGGTGCGGCACGAGTAGCTAGGGGGCGTGCCGGGTGTCACGGCTGAGCCTGGGGTGGAGGCGCCACTACGAACTGACCGGGACCGGGCCGAGTCTGTGCCTTCGAAGATAAACAGACAGTGAGAACAAAGGGTTATGAACTGTGAACACGTAGACGAACACGGAACATAAAATGTGGACTCCTTCATATAGTTCTGATGATGATGATGATGAAGGTGAAACACCAATGAAAACATACTGTAAATACAGCTGGCACAGCGTGTGCTCAGGTTGTGGAAAACAAACAAACCCAGATCAAATAACAATGTTTGACCGTGAGTGTGAAATCTACATTTATTCAACCTCTAGCTGCTTGTTGCCGGGGTTACCAGAGGAAGAACCAGAGGGATTTTAAGCCACGGGGTGCTGAATGACAAACACGCCTGTTTTTTTGGACTCCTCGTGTCCTTCTGATAAATTACCTGCAGGTCCGACTGAGCCAAAGATCAGTCTGAAAATAGTTTTATGGAGAATGACTGACTCTGAAACCAGGCACTTGTCTAAACAACAGGCGGTCAAGGTAAAATGATGGAAGTTAAAGCAGCAGCTGTTAATAATAGTCATGGGGAGGGAGGGATGGGTCTAAGGGGAGCTACTAGGTGGTCTACCTGCCATACTAGGGGCCCTTCCAGACCTGCTGTCCCCTCTGGAGTCGGTCCGGATCGCTTTGAAGGGCGGGAAGGAAAAGAACAAGAAAGTTGAAGGGGAACGAGGGGAAACATAGAGCAGGAAGGTGGAAGATTTAAATTAAGTGTTGTACAGAAACAACTTGCACATACTGGCCTTAATATGTAAATGAACTGTACTTGTATTGCACCTTTCTGTCTAATCAAGATACTCAAAGATCTTTACACTACAATCTGTGTCCTCATTTACCCATTCATACAGCACTCTACTAGATCTATACAAAGACTAATCAGTGCTTTATCACAGTTATACACTGATGGGACACACATCAGAGGCAATGAGGGATTCAGTGTTTTGCCCAGGGACACTTAACATGTGACTGCTGGCGGAATCGAACCCCCAACTCTCCCATTGGAGGACGACCGCTCTAACCACTCAGCCACAGCCGCCCCAGTGTTGTCATTTCTCTATTCTACTAAAAGTTGTACACGTGAAAATCCATAATTACTTTAAAAATTATAAATGTCTATTAGATTTTTCAGCTATGGACGTCACCATTATTTTACCAGTGCAACACATTCTGGGGCGATGATGTGCATCGGTTGTAGTGGAGACTAAAACACAAGGAGTTATAAAAAGTTATAACGTGACAATAAATTTATATTTTGTATTAGTCCTTATGCACAATATACAAGTCAAAACAATCAAACGTGATCAACTCGTGATGTTTGATTTATTAGCTCCAGAGCTAACGTCATATTCCTGCCAACTGTCCCAGTTCAGGCGGTACAGTCCTAGATTTTGCCCCCTTGTCCAGCTTCCCACATAAGGAGGGACGGAACACCTAAATGTCCCACATTTGGAGTTGGAGTCAGCCTCCCCACCATCACAGACATCTACACCTCCAGATGCAGGAAGAGGGACACCTGCATCATGAAGGACCCCACTCACCCAGCACACACACTTTTTGTCCTGCTCCCCTCAGGAAGGAGGTTAAGGAGCATTAAGTGTAGAACCACTAGACTGAGGAACAGCTTCTACCCTGAGGCTGTTAGACTCATGAATATCTAACCAGAATTATCACTGTGAAAAATCACATCAAGTTGCTGCTGATCTGTTTCATGTTGCTGCTGATCTGTTTCATGTTAATGTGTTCATTCATGCTCATCTGCTCACACAGACTCATGTTCGTGCTGCTGTTTGGCGTATTGTTTTTATGCTACTAGTGCTTAGTGGATTTTTATTAACGTTTTTCTTAGTTCATATCTTAGATCTTATTACTGTTTTTCTTTTGCATTTTATACTTTTATTGGATGTAACTGGGACCCTGTGTACATAATTTCATACGCATGACAAATAAAGAACCTTGAATCCTTGAATTTGACGAGAGCTGGCTGGGTTCACCTGTTCATGCCATGTCTGTGTGGGAGGAGGGACACAGAGTGGTGGTTTCACTGGTTTCCTGCAACAGCAGGGTGAGCTTACTGTAATAAACCTAAATTGTTGCAAAGCTCTACTTCACAGCTTTCTATTAAATTCAGTTCAGTTTATTTCTATAGCACCAAGTCACAACAAAAGTCATCTCAGGGCACTGAACAGAAACATTCATATATAAAATTAATAATTTAACATTATTTATCTGAGGAGCAGACTGCTTTGAGTTTAACTCCATCGAAGAACTCTCCTCTTGAGCATGAAGGCGACAGTGGAAAGGAAAAACTTCCTCATGAGGAAGAAACCTTTAGCAGAACCAGGCTCAGGACAAGCAGCCATTTGCTTCGACCGGCTGGGTTTGGTAGTAACAGATACACAATGGCAGGTCAAGAATCACACGTTAAGATAGAAATAATATCAAATGAAAACTATTCAATTTTAACAATTAATTTAATGAAATGAGGTCAGTTTGTCCTCCAGTAGTCTAAGCCTATAGCAGCATAGCAAGTCAACCCTAACTATAGGATTTATCAAAAAGGAAAGTCTTAAGCCCAGTCTTCAAACTGGACAATGTGTCAGCCTCATGGACAGAAACTGGAAGTTGGTTCCACAAGAGAGGAGCCTGATAACTGAAAGATCTTTCTCTCATTCTGCTTTTGAAAACTCTAGAAACCACAAGTAAACCTGCAGTCTGAGAGCAAAGTGCTCTGTTAGGAAAATATGGAACAATAAGATCTGTAATAGAAGATGCAGCTAGGTTGCTGAGGGCTTTGTAGGTTAGAAGTAGGATTTAAAAAAAAAACATTGGTATTTTTCTGATAGTATAAACTGCCGCAAAGTTACAGTGATGCAAAACGATCTTGAAAAAAAAAAAAATAGAATAAACATTTTGTTATTAAAGTTCTAGTACGTATGTTTATTCATTAATTCAGCCATCATCCATAACTTATTAGGTTGAAAGTATTTACTTATTAAATATTGCTTGGGGGAATGTGTGTGTGTCGTAAATAATCTAATCTTTAAGTGCTGTGGTGTCATTACTGGACAAATGGTGGACTCATGATTTGTAGACCAGATGTGGTGTTTGTACTGAAGCTTGTATTTTTTATTTGTATGAGTTCTTGTTGTATTTCTCCTACCTGGTAGGCTTCTCAGGGTAGTTAATATGATTACATGGTGCAGATGATACTTTCTGATAAATATATAGTATGATGCAGTCAAAACAGATCCATGGTGCTCAGTGTGTAAAAAAAATAAAAACATAAGGGTAATGCATCTTTCAAGTTTGAGGTCAGATAAAGTTCAGCTTCAAGGCCAGTTAGTGTTCATTGTTCCACCTCTCAATTAAAATATAATACACTGAATTTATGTTTTACAGTATGTTTAATCCTAGGAATTTAATAAAATGATTTCCGAAGAACTAGTAAATGTACAGTTTTGAGTAGATTTTTAAAGGAAGTTGCCGTGAGGCGTATCCCAGACCCCCCCACCCATGACTGCTTTGCATGCGTGGCGCACGTAATGGCAGGAATGCTCACGTTAGCTCCGGAGCTAACGTGAAAGCTGAGCCATGTCTTCACTCTCGTCTCTGTCGACGTGCTCCGGTTCAAATTAAAGGTCTGAACGTCAGATAACGTCCAAAATTAACATTCAAGCTGACTGGAGTTCGCACCGAGCAACTTTTCTACATCATTTACCCAGAATGCATTGCAGTATAAATAAAACAACAACTTCCATGTGTCATTAATATATTTTTTTTTTAACTAAACTACAGTATTTTTACAGTCTTGTTTATAGAGATGAAGTCATTGTTTACTTAACAAGGTCTTTTGTTCCAACTAGATAAATTTAAAGGAAGACAAACGAGTGTAATCTTACAGGTTGGCCTGCAGGGGGTGCTGTTGTCTTCTTGTTCAGCAGCAGGGATGTGGCGAGTCAGAGACTTGGCTGGCCTGGGGAGGGATGACCTCTTCTCGGGGCTGCGGTACGCTCGCTCCTGATCGACAAACAGCACAGAACCAGTCAACAACGGGACTGTTGGCTACAGATCAACGTTTTATTTCCTCTTTGCTTTACCTTCCCTGCCAATTTGTTTGGCAAAGGGGCTGGGTAGGAACATGCAGAGGAGGAGCGGGCCTCGCAAAGCTCCGCCTCCACAAGGGGGCTCCGTTTAAGTACGCAGGCAGACCCGGGGCGGGGGGACTCCCCACTGCGCTGCACTGCCATCTTTAACAGAACGGCCCTTGTGGGGCTCTGAGTGATGGATGGAGACAAAGACAGGCGGAAGGCGTGCGGGACAAATGGAAGAGGTGACCAAGAGGTGGAAAAATGAACAAAAGGAAAGGAAATGTTTGACGGATAAACACAACCTGATGAAAGCAACACTTTGATGAATTCTCACAAAGTTCATACTCACATGTTTCCTCTGCCGCGACTGACACAAAGACACAAGGCAGGCATGCAAGACAAAATCATAGCAGACACAACAAAAGACACAGACGCAAATGTGAGGTCTCTAAATGATCATGCAAGAGTGAAGGGGTGTGTTTGGGAAGTGTTAAAAAAACAGGCACTAAAAGCCGCCTCGTTCCTGAAAGAAAAAGTATTTTGCGCTAAATCTCTTTGGTCTCTTTGGCACGCCCCCTCCTCCGAAAATTGTTGGATTGTATAACTGGATTATTGAGCATGGACTTTGTTGGTTTTGAACCAGTTTGTATGGTGGCCCTAATGTGTAAATGAACAACATTTGAAAAAACAGAATCACATTTGAAATAAACAGAATCACATTAAGCCAAACAGGAAGTTTTTTTTTTTTTTTTACTTCATTAACAGCATAAAACCGAACAACAGAACAATATACAGTACATACACAACAGAGATATGTGTGCACTGTATATTCTAAAAAAGTTGTCAGGTCCTCTGGATGTTCAACACTTTTTTGGCTTAATGTAATTCATTAATTGCAATTAATGTAATTAATTTAATGTAATTCTTAATAATTAATTAATGTAATTAATTTAATTCTGTTTTTTCTAATGTGATTCTGTTTTTTCATATGTTGTGATTTTTTTTTTTTTTTTCAAATGTAATTCCGTTTTTTCACATGTTGTTCATTTACACCTTAGAGCCACCGTAAGTTTGACATGACTGTCGACGAGGGAGAGGGCCGGCACCGGAAGAGGGGGCGTGCCAAAGACACCATCTTAGCACCAACATAACTGGTTTGTTCCCCTTTGGAGTAAGCTGTTTGGGGGAAGAATCAGTTTTGTGTTGTGTTTCCTTGACTGATGAAGCCTTCTGGATTATTTGAAATATAATCGCAGTTCTAGAGCGGAAACCCCGCAGCATCTGACCTTGTTCTTTTACGTTCATGACATGCTTAGGTTACACTGACTGATTTTGTTAACCAGTAGAAAATAAAATACTTTCTGTGTCAAATCAACCTAAAATCAGCAAGAAAAACAGCAAATCACAGAAAATTCAAACACAAACTGGCTCTAAATCAAGGCTGCGAGCAACATGCTGGCATCATTTGTTAATACTAAGTTTAAAAAGGACATTTCTTTTTAAATGTTGCAAAATTAAGCTCTTATCTAATATGGCACTCAAATAAAAATGGAACAGCTAATTACTTATACCTATTGATAGTAAATGTAAATAAAAATTAGGTGAAGCACACCGTTCCCTAACTATAAGGAAAAAAACACCTTAAATATGTAAAGCTGCATTAATATTAATGAGTTACCGTTAAAAAATTGTGTATTGCTGTCAAGGGAATGTGTATTTTTTGCACTTACCATGCGCCACAATTTTACTTGATTAATGTATTTTTGCACAGCTTTAAAAAAAACGTTATTTGTGAATGAGTTTAAAATGTTCCGCAAATCTTACTCTGTGTAATAACCAGTCTTCATACGACCGATCCGTAAAGGGACAGCAAGAGATAATTTTTATTATCCTCAAGGTTTGATTGATATGATTATTGTGACGTGGTTCCAGAGAGTCCTTGGGAGCTGACACCTTGTTGCTTGACTGCAGCTGGGTTCTGATAACAGCTCGACGGGGAGGGGCTGGGTGCTGGATGTTTTCTACAAAAATAACTTTTTCAGTTCGGGAAGGCAGAACGGGTCAGAACCTCAGACAGGTGAAGGCATTGATAAGTGTGTATTTACAGAATAAATGCATTGCTCTGTGATTGCTGGCTGTTCTCCAAAGGTTTGTAATAAATCTGATGAACTTACACCTGGTTGTTTGGGGAATCCCTTTTTTCCACGACAACTGCACTTATTGATAAGCTTATATCGTTAATAAAATTTAAAACCAAAAATTTGGAGCGGTTTTAGTGCAAATATTTCACAACAATGACACGGTTGTGTTTTTTACATGAGGTGAATTTTGTCATATTCAAATCAAAGAGTACCTAAAACCTTTTTTTTTTAAACCCACTTAAATTAATAGATTTTTTGTGTACTTTGTCATATTATCCTCAAAAACGTGAGTTTGAATTTAGTTAATAAAAATTTCTACCGGTACAAATGACATTCTTTCGACGATGTTGTTAAAAAAGTTTTTTTTCTGTCATTGGTCCCTGCATTGTAAATATTTGCAATGCTTCTCTTTCAACAGATGCGTTTCCAAGCTCATTCAAGCATGCTGTTGTTGAGCCATTATTAAAAAAAGCAAACCTGGATCCTAAAAAGTTTGAAAATTACAGGCCAATCTCCAAGATCCCATTTTTTTCAAAGCTTCTTGAAAAAGTAGTGGCTGAGCAGCTAATCGCTCACATGGAAAAACATGAGATTTTTGACAAATTTCAGTCTGGGTTTCGAAAGCTCCACTCCACAGAGACTGCTTTACTTAAAGTTTCCAGTGATATTTTGACGTCAGCCGACTCTGGAGAATCCACGGTGATGGTTCTCCTAGATCTAACATCTGCTTTTGATACTGTTGAACACAGTATTTTGATTAACAGGCTATGGGATGTAGTCGGTCTATCAGGCTTGGCACTGGAGTGGTTTACCTCCTATCTTTCTGGTAGAACAATTAGTGTTTCTGCAAACCACATAATGTCAGAAACCAAGAGCCTGCTATGTGGGATACCTCAGGGCTCAGTGTTGAGACCTATTCTCTTTCTTTTGTTTGTTTTCCCCCTCGGTCGAATAATGTCAGTTTTCAGATGTGTCTTATCATTTATATGCTGATGATATTCAACTATATTGTTCCTTCAGACCTTCTGAACATCGCGAGTTGATAAATTGTAATAGCAATATCAAACAGTGGCTCAGTGACAACTTTCTGCAACTTAATTGTGATAAAACTGAAACCCTGTGGTCCCCAGACTGTGGAGTGCATTACCTCTGACTTTGCGCTGCCTTGATTCTCTTAAATCTTGTAAAAAGCAGCTGAAGACACATTTGTTTAGATTGGCTTTTAATTAGTTTTATATTGTCTTATGTCATATGCATGTTGTTTTATCTTGTGTTTTATGTCTTTTATTCTGTAAAGCACTTTGTGGTTTCTGACCTGTAAAAGGTGCTATATAAATAAAGTTTACTTACTTACTTGCTTAAGAAATCAAAACAATGTGTAATACCTGTGCTTAAAAAAAAAGAAAATAAGTGTTTTAAGGGTGTGGCTGATTGTCTATGTTTATATTACTTACAGTAGGCCTCTCTCTGGACTGCTGCGCCACACTGAGGGGGTGGTGATCCACACCTGGGAGGGCAAACAGCCATGTTAAATATTAACCACAAGGACGCAATGGCTAGCAGGACACACATGCACATGTAAAAGTGCACTCACATAATGAATAGACAGCAACAAAATAAAAGGGGCAAAGAAAATTGGCATACACGTTTCATTGTGTTTTTAGAAAGACAAAGAGGTGAATCACACTACAGCAACACTAAGTTCAGTGCTTTAGATTTTAAATACCAAAAGTCAACAAACAAAAGCAACACTAAACAGAATAGAACATGATGTGAAGCAAAGCATGAGTGAGTCCTCCACTTTTCACCATCAAAATGACTTTTTTTTGGTCAAACGGATCAGCAGCACATGATGTTTGCCAGCTACAATGCATTTGCTCGATTCCTCAATGAGCCACAAATAAAGAGAGATCGACAAGTTTAAATCCAAACATTCTATTTAAATAAATTCATTACGCTTTAATCATAAAATATATTACAGAGAAACTGGATTGAGTTTTTGGGTCATAATCTCTCTCTATTCAAGGAGCAGATACCTGGTGAAAAGTGTTCACCTGGGGCCTTGCGTCTAACAGAGCCATGAAGCGGAACGGGCCTAGGGTGCCTGGCCGCCACTTTAGCTCCACTTTTTCGAGACGGAGAGCGACTTTGGAGGGCTGACACCTTACTCTGGTCAGCCCTCCTCACGCCGACTAGCAAAGGGGGAGAGACAGGGTTATACCAACATCCAAACCTAGACAAACCGGCTTTTAGAACAACTGCAATTTTACTTCTGCTTGAAAACCTTAATACAGAACAGGAACCTTTTTTCTTCATCTTCTCCTCCGCTGGTGGACGGTGGATCAGCATTTTGCGTGACACTTTGCAATCAGCAGTGCTAGGATGGCCCCGTCCTTTGGAGGGACCCCGTTTCGCAGGTCGGTCCACCACCACAGGTGTTCTGGTAAAACTCTTGGTCAGAGGAAGGGCTTCGATCTGCTCAGTCATGATACTTTTATCCTCATCTGTAGCTGAGAGGGTAAAAGAGAGGAGCAAATCTCCATACAAGCAAGGAACTAGCTTAAACTGAGACACATTTATTAAGCTTTCTGGTACCAATTCATTTTGAAACGTCTATGAGTTGTAAGTACCTTGTGAGTCCATCCAGCCACTGTCTGTATCAAGAATGGACACATCTATAGTGGTTTCATCGTTAGCAGTCTGACGTGTTGCCTCCAGAACAATCACTGGTTCTTCCTCTTTAGCCGCATCCCTTTCTTCCACCATTTTCTTTTCCTTTCCCTTATCTCCTTCGCTAGAATCTGCTTCTTCATCTTTCTTCCCCTTTGTCTGGTCTTCCAGTACATCTTCAGCTTTCAGCGTGTCCATATCTATGCCTTTTTCTTTTTTATCCACCTCCATGTCTTCAGCTTCAGCGCCATCTCCTGTCTGAGGTGGCAGATCATGGTCAGAACATGGAGACAGGTGTGAACTGTCTGTTGCAGGCTCCCCATCATCACTGTTTATGGCACTATGACTCCATTCTTCAGCTCCAGACAAAGGATCATCGTCCAGCATCTGATCGCCTACCATCAGCCTCACTTTGTCTTTTTTTAGCTCTTTAGTCAGACTTTTATCTGGTTCATCTGCCTGGAGGTGCAGAGGCTTCCCTGGTTCTTCCATTATCTCTTGAGGTTCTTCGGCCATCTCAATATCATCCTCTTCCTCAACTTCTTCTACTTGTGACTGAGGTATTATAATGATTGGTGAAAATAGTTGTAATTTTGGTAGGTCTTTTGTCAAAGTCAGTTCTTGTGGATGGAACTTTGCATCTAGGGGCTTTTCTGTGCCTGAAGTCTGATCAGTGTTTGAGGTCTCTTGTGTTTCCACTCCTTCTAATCTTGAAGACTTTGCATGTGCTCGAATCTTACAATCTTCTTTTTCCTCCATGCTATATTGTAACGCCTGAGATGATGTTGAAAGGTTGCCTATGTTGGTCATGTCTTGTTTAATGTCTTTTTCTTCTTGACCTTTTAAATCAAGACCAATCATCTCTTTGTCTAAACCTGAACTCTTATCAAGGCCCTCAGAATCATAAGTCTTACCCGTTACGTCTTTTTTCATTTCCCTTTCTCCAGAGACTTGGGTTTCTGAATGAACTTTAGTTGGGGATATGCTGGTTGGGGACTTCAGGGTAACAAGGGTGAGAGGCACTTTACTTCCAGTTTCTGTTGGAGTGAAGGTAAATGAATTGTCGGGTGGGATGGGAGAAGCTTCTCTAGAAGGGTCTTTTTCAATGTCGACCTCAGGGATTGCTTGGATTTTTATGTCCCCAGGCAGGCCAGTCTCAAGACGAAATTCAGTAAGTCTGTCTTTCGAAGCTGTCATTGGGATTCGTAAGCGATCTGGTTTCATACCAGTTGTCACAGCTCTTTCAAGAATCAGGCTGGTCTTTACAGGTGAATCTTTCTTGTCTGAAACTGTTTTTTGAGAAATCTTTGTGGCACTTTCCTTTTGATCTCTTTGCTGCTGAATACCTTTCTCTTCCAAGACTCCAAGATCTCTTCCTACTTCATACAGCAAGGAGGGGAAACACTGGTGCAAACAGTCCTCAGTGTTGGGTAGATCAGCAGGAGAAGGCATTGGTGCTGAACACTCACTGAACACACAGTAGCCAAGTTCTTCTAGCTGATGTTCCTCTGCGACCACTTTCATTGTTTGATCTGCCATGGCAAACTTGTCCAACGAACTCCCTGCAAGAGCGTATACATTGGCAGGGACTGACTTTCGTCTTATGTAGTCAACCTCTCTCCTCTCTAATGATGGCCGAGGTAGGACTCCTGCCAGGTCCAACATCTCAGAAAGGCTTTCTGATTGTTCAAAACTAGATATGTGCTCACCAGAAGGTGCTTCTGGTTTTGATGGGATCTCTTCACTTGATGTAGTAGATGTTGGAGTAACAGAGACTGTTGGGGCAAACTCCGGTGTGTAACTCTTGACAAGTGGAGTCGAGGGAGAAACTTCTGATTCATCAAAGCTACCGCCAATTGTACACAAGTTATCTGAAAAGGTTCTTGATTTGTCTGCCTTTGCCTTCGGTTCCACTGAAGACTCACTGGTAATGTTCAGGGACAAACTCCTCTGCTTTAATGACATTTTACTGGGATTTGTCCTGCCTCGTTCCTCTTCCTGTTCAAGTTTTTCCACGTTACATTCATGTTCTCCACTTAACTTTGTCTCTGCTTTTAAACTGAGTTCATAATAGCTCTGGGACAACTCCTCTACTTGGCTTTCTGAGGTTGTTTCAAAGTAAGTTTTTGATCCAGAGCACTGCTCTACTGACATATCAAATATAGTTTTTAGTTGCTGTGTTTGTTGACTTGGTTCAGCTTTATGAACGCAATCATCGTGGTCATCCTTAACCATTTCTTGAACTATCTCTATTTTTTCTTTGCTTTCATTCGTGAGGGCTTCTGATTTGTTTGGTAAGATTATGTCCACATTTTCTTCAGTCTTGAGACTTGATACGTCTTCAGTTTGTAGACTTTCTGTAGACTCTAAAAGCTTGGAGTTTTCAACAGTTTCTTGGTCAGCTTGTTTCACTGAAGCTTCAGTAAGAGACTTCTCTTCCATGGATGGAAGAGGGGATTCAACCAAGGCAAGTTCTTCAGTTTTTTCATGTAGCAGTATCACATGACTTGCATCTTCTTTCCTCTCCGACTCACAGGACGCCTTGCTCTCCTCTGGCTGAGCTGTGAGTTTGAAGGATACTGTACAACTTTGTGCTGAGTCATATTAGCAAAAAAGCTTTGCTTGCAGCATCCACCAAAGCTAAGCCCATACAGCCGAGGTTTTCTACACACAGATACGGTAACTCTCCATCAAGCCAAACACAGCGCAGTGTATTTTGTGGCAGGCCACAACAGCGCATGGGAGGTCAGAGCGTCTATGGCAGCGTGCAGAACTGGAATGTAGGAATGAGTCGCATGATATTAGATGACAAGAAATAATGGTGCAGGTTGAATTCCTATTGTAAAAAAGTAGGGGTGGCTAATATGGGAAACCTATTAATGCTTGTAAATTTTTGAGTTTCAAAAAATGCAATTGTTATTAGCAAGACAATAAATATCCAATAAAGGTTAAATTTCCTGACCAGTTCTAAACCACAATAGGAAAACATTTTTTGTTTTCTTTTTTTTGAGATGAAATGAAAGCACTGCAACATAAAGCAAATGATTTACAACAGACATGTAGGTTCATGACTACTTTGTGAACAACTCGTACAAAAAACAAAGCTTCTTAAATCAAAAACATTTCAGCAAAACCCACATAAAATGTACAGAAAAATAATTCTGCCAACACCTAAATCTACAATGACAGTTTTAGACGGTGACACTAGCATTTGCAATGTAGCTGGCAACACTGAAGAGCAGACACGATCAACCATAACATGGTTTATTAAGAGCTTGTAAAGAGCAAATGACTGTGTTTTGCATGAAATAAAGCTCAAAATCAAAATGCTATGTCGCACTATTTCAGGTACTGAAGCAAAAGCTTACAAAGTTCAGAGCAACAAAGCGGCAGCAAAGCCTGAGCTGCATTACAATTTATAAACGAAAAGCAGTTTTTGTACCTGTTACAGAGAGCAAGAGGTGGTGCATGCACAATCGGTAGCAGACAAACGCTCACACATACTCTCATAAGAAAAAGTGTAAATGTTCCCACTGCAACATCCAGAACCACACACACCTTGATGACTTCCTCCATTGACGGCCTGGACTTTGTGGTTGTCCAAAGCCTGGGGCTCTGTTAAACAATCTGTCTGTTCTAAGTGCAAGCCTCCTTCCTCGTGGTAACTGCTGAGCTCCTCTGGAGCCTCATCTTCAGGCTGCTGCTGACTGACAACCTCTACTTTAGCTTGTTTGGGACAGGAAGGGAGACACATGGATGAGACATGGAGAACAAAGGTGGACGACACAGGTATACATGGCACTTATGGAGATGCATGGGATGCAATCAACAAACTGTCTCTTAAAGTAGCCTTGCCTAAACATGAACAGAGTTGCATACACTCATCCTGGGAATTACGTTATTGATTTTTAGCTTCTCATTATTTATATGAACTGTTCTTTGACTGATGGTAAAGGTGGAAGGAATTTAAAAAAAAAAGAACTACCTTCAACTTCCGGTTGAAACTTGGACACATCTGTGTGTTCTAAAAGAACAATGATGCCAGACAGAAACCAGCAGTGTTTTTTTAGATCAGGTAGGCTAACAGCATCTACAACATCCTTCCCAAAGTCCTGACCTCAACCTTACCTAAAGTTTAATGAATATAGTTAAAAGCCAAGATCTGTGTCGGGAAACCAACCAGTTTAAGTTAACTCTACAATTCAGCCAATAAGAAGAGTAGTCAAATATTAAGTCAGAATAGGCCTGTCACGATAACTAATTTTGCTGGGCGATTAATCGTCTCAGAAATTATTGCGATAAATGATAATATTGTTTGAAATTTGACAATAATTAGTGATTATTGTCAAATTTTGAAATGTTGGTTAATTTGTTTTGCATGTAGTACCTTTTTTTGACCACCGGATGGCAGTATAAGACTGTCTGAACTGAAGGATGAACAGTGAGGGAGTGAGCAGTGTGTCTCTTAAAAAAAAAATAGGAGGGAGGCCCCTTGATGTGACATGGGCTGTCTCTCCTTCCTTATTTCAGTTCTCAAAATGTGTGGTTTGAGCTCTTTAGCATAGCATTTTTCACACAAAGCTTTTAATAAAAAAATCAGTAAACAAGTTCTCCGCTTCTTTTTGCAGAGAAAAACAACTTTTTTACACAAAGGCACGGGTTTCAACCGTGAATTTTGGAGCTTCGACAAGACGGAGGTTTTTTTCCCCGAGGTCGGCCAGTTAGCTTAGCTCATAGCTTAGCTTCTCAGCTTAGCTGCTTTTAACGATCCAAAAACGTGATTTTTAGATCATTAAAAGAGATTTTAACGAGAAAAGGGAGGGGTCAGTGAAGAGCACCGGAGTTGAGCCTTTTGTCATCCAGTGTCTTCAGTAGAAAGAGAGAGACACCAAGAAACGATAAAGCTGATAAATGCAAATGAGGATGATAATTTTAATTTATTATGTGATTAATTGATTTATTGTTCCTTGCGGCAGGCCTAGGTCAGAATTATGTCAGAAGCTTGATTTATATGACAAGCCTGTGGTCCAGATGTGATCTGCTAAGGGACATTTTACCAAATATTAGTTGGGGTGTAGATCAGGACTATTCAACTAAATTGCTCATGGGGCCACAATTACTGAAAGCCAAGAGCTCATGGGCCGGATATCCAGCAGTTCCTGTCATGAAGTGAGTTTGTTTGACTGTTTACAATCTAGTTTTATTTAAAAATGAACCCATTGGTGGGCCAAACCGAGCTTACCTGTGGGCCTAATTTGGTTCCCGTGCTGCCACTTGAATATCCCTGGTGTATATATTTGAGCCTATATCTAAATTTGGCCTAAGTGTGGATTAACAACCATTGAGTTGTATGTCATTTAGTTATGGAAAAAATGAATAAAATAAAACAATAAATGCCCCAAATAAATATAATATTCAGGCCTATGAAAAAACTTTCTGCCACAAAATAAACTGACTTAACATTTGAGATTGATTAAGTAAATATATAAGTTTAGATCAAAATACATATGAAATCATATTTTCAAAGATTGGACATTAAGTTGTATTTATCTGTTTAAAGTTTGGTTGCTGCTAGTTGCTAAGCTAATTCAGTGACGCTGCAGGGCTGAAAATATTGCCGGCTGGAATTCAAGAAGTCGAAGTTGTGATTCATCAATAATCCTAACAAACTAAATCTAAGGCAACTTAAAAAACTAAATCAATGCATTTGTTTTCTGAAATAACCACGTCCTGAAGGACTGAGAATCGGCACCAGCTTAATCAGGTCAGGCTAGTTAGTTAGCAGCGAGTGAGCTTTCAAAATAAACGTGCTGTATAACGGACTGTTTGCAAGAAAGCTAACCATTTTATTCTTTTGTGATTGCATGCTACGTGCAAGATGAAAGAGTAGAAAGTCAATTCGGTGATTTGGGGGGAAATGAATCCACACAAAAAGCAAAGGATCAACAAAGGATGTGCCAAGAGGACAAGACATGGAGTGAATGGGCTCCTGTGGCAACTTATGAACTATTGTTTAAAAGAAAAGTGGTTCACAGTCTTTATATCTAAAGGCTGACTGATACATTTATCAGTATACTACAGTAAAACTGTGAGAAGGACTGAATAACGTGGCACATGCTCTTCAAGGTGATAAACTGATACTATGAAAGAAAAAAACAGGACTACCAGAGGACCAGGAAGACCGCTCTCTGAAGTCGGTAATAATTTGTATTGGTGCCACTTTCCCCACCTTTCACATGCCGTCTAGTTTGAGAAAGTTTTCTTTTTTCTTTTTGGTATGTGTGTACCTTGTGCCACGGGCCCAATCTGCTCAGCGGATGGAGAGGGAGGAGGGGAGGGAGGCAAATTGGCCGAGTCATCCACTGCGAAGGGAGAGAGAGAAAGACAGACACTTGGTAGACGAGACATGGATGGGAGGAAGGACATGAGACACGTACACCTTCAGGTAACAATACTCAACACAGCCAGGTGCGTACCACGCACAGACCTGGTACTTTACTGGGTACATGCCTTGAACATATCAGGAACTTATCTGGTACTTCACCAGGTACAGACCTGATATGTACCTGTTTACGTGGTAAGTACTAGGTTACTACCAAGTAAGTACAGGTAAATACTTAAAACTTAACAGGTACCTGGTACTTGAACAGGTACAGTTCTAATACATACTGTGTACCAGGTACACAGTAGGTACCTGGTACTTACTGTTTACATACCAGGTACTCACTGTGTATGTACCTCAGTGTTTCCCCTAGATCAGCTCCCTTGGCAGTGTGCTTGTCATATTTTCTTTTCTTTTGCCGATGGGGGGAGGGGGGCGGAGTCACTTCTGTGTTACCCGCCTGCTAGCTTAGCGCTACATTGCTGCCAGTTTATATCGACTGAGGGTGGGGGGTGGGGTCACATCTGTGTTTATGTTGATGCTGGTAATTGTCGGAGGGTGGGGGGCGGGGTAGTGGAGCGGCACTTCAGTAGCATTTTTGCTAGCCCATTTGTATTGCGCCCCATACTACATCAATACAGATAGTTGTCGTCGGGGGGTGGGGTGTGTGTGTGTGTGTGTGTGTGGTGGGGGGGGGGGGGGGTAGTAGACAGGGCACTTGGTTCTGTTGATGGGGCGGGGCGCCCCACTTGTATAATGGTAGGGGACACAGTGTATCTAGTACTTAGACATTTTCCTGGTACTCACAGTGCACTTATCAGGTAGGTACCTCATACTTACCATGAACGTATTTGGTAAAGTAGTGTACAGACTTAGTACTTCATTGAGTATGCACCTGGTACATACCGGGTAAGTACCATGTAACTATCTCGTGCATGGCATTTAGTGGGTATGTAACTGGTACCAGGTATGTACTTGGCACTTACCAGATAGCCACCTGGGCCTACCTGGTACTTACAATTTACCAACCTAGTATTTACCGTGTACACAGGTACACTGGGCTGTCATGTGTTTCTAACTTCGTTGGACCTTTGGCTCCTCTCTGCAGAACCACACCAGAGTTTTCTGCTTTCAAAAACCACAGCTACAAATGTCCACACTGGCTCCTGTTTGAGTGCCTGGAGGGGATTGATTGGCCTTGTCGGACATCACAGAGCCAATAAAATCACCCCGGCTGTTGCGTTGATCTGGTAGTGTGTGTCCGGATCAATGCTACTGCTCATGCCAGTGAACGTGCCTACCTGTCGATCCAGGGTGTGCAGCTGCCCCACCATGGTACCCATTCTCCCTGTAGCTGTAGGCAGAGTAGCCATTCTCGCCGTTCTCCTGGCCGTTGGAAGCCCTGTGCTCGTCTGGCTGCCTGCCGTCTGCCATGCTGGGAATCCGGGGAAGGGAACCGGTCACCTGCTGGGTCTGATGCAAAACGTAGAGGGGTGGGGGAGAAAAAAAAGAGAGCATGACGCTTGTGTGTTTCAAAATCAGCCACCAGAGGGAGCTAGTTGCCACATTGTTTCTCCCAGCCTGCTCAGTTCTTTGTCTCAGCATCCATGTGCTGAACTGCCAGGGAAAAACCATGAAAGTATCTGCATCCTACTGGTCATAATTTACTAATCTTAACCCTATAGCATTACTAATACCAGCTGTGTTGGCAAAAAGCAATCTGAAATGGAAAAAAAAACCAATACGGAGCTGTGTAACATGAGATCATCTGCAGAAAGAAGCTCATAAAATATGTTGAACACACCCTTCAAAATCCCTTCAGCAGAGATAACAGGGAGGTTACCGTGGCAACAGCAGATGAGTTGAATAGGTAATGCCCCATTCAGGAAGGAAAAAAAACGTCACAAATGAGCACAGGACATGACAAACAGTGGGGTTATTCTTTTCAACTTGAGTTGAATATTAGTATTATAATATATTAATACGAGTAATATTAATATATTAGTATTAATATAAGTATTAAATTCTAACCAAACTAATAAAAGCTGTTTTGTTATTTAAGGCAAAATACCATTTTGATTCCTAAACAAGCTCAGCAAGTGGACCGGGGGGTGGGGGGGGGGGGGGGGGGGGCATCAAAAGCCTGGAGGCTTAGCTAAAACAGCTTCATTAGCAGCTGCAGCTGCTATTATTCTAAGCTCATTGGTCTCAGCTGGAGAAACCTGCAGCGTGAGTCTGCGGCGCTGCACCACAGGCTTGCAGGGATCGAGGCCAACCTGTGGCGCAGTGTGAGGGTCACAGGAGGAGAAGGTCTGAGACCGAGTCAGTCGCAGATCAGCCTGTTGCCAAGGAAGACAACTGGTGCGCCGGCGGCCCGACTGGCTTGGCTCTGAACTTGCGTTGACATGCTTTCGGCTGCTGTTTTGGCAACATGGCGCCACACTTCACACACAGAAGGACGCCGCAAACATTCGCCACTCGCAGCAAAAAGCTGCTGTTTTCTTCTTCTGATGACAAAACATCCGGACACGAGTCATAAGTCTCGTCTAAATTAGATTATTTTATGGCTGTGCTGGTATTTTATTCAACTGACTCTTAACTGGATCAACTTTGTGACTTCAGCTCGTGTTGATAAACAGATAAACAACAAAACAATGAGTTTTTTAAAAATGATTAAATACTTTACAATATTACCAAAACACAAAAGGCAAGTAATAGCTGATTTAGCCTGTGTTACCATGTTTGTCTGTCTGTTAGTAAAATATCTTATGAACCACTAGACGGATTTGGATGAAACCTTCAAGCAGTAAATATCAGATGTACATCTACAACTGTTTTACTTTTTAAGTCAACCTGATTCAAGATGGCCACCGCAGCTAACTGACCTTAAAAAACACCAAAATGGTTTTATCTCAGTCCAGTTTACAGAGAATGGTCTAACATTTGGTGTGGTAGTAGCTGAGACTAATCGCTGACATATTCTGAACACTGGATTGCATTAAGTATTTAGAGTTAACTGTCTGTTAGTAAAATATCCAACTGGACAAATTTAAATGAAACTTTCAGCTAACAAACTTTTGGAGTCAATCGTAGTCATGATGGCTGATACAGCCAAATGGCACAAAAATGGCTACAAGTCGGTAAATTGTACAGACACTGAGAAAAAAATCTGGTGTGGTAGTAGCCGAGAGTCGTTCCTCAACTCATATATGAGTGCTAACAAATTGAGCAAAATCTTGAGATTAAAGATTTGTGTGCAAGAAGATGGCAGAGTTTAAAAAATATGTTTTAGACATTACAAAAGTGGACGTTTACAAAAACTAAATGATACAAATTATATTTTATAGCTTTAAGTCTTCTTTTAAGCTTTTAATTTGGCAAATAAATTAATTTTAGCAGCATGCTAAAAACTTCAAAACGCAAAGCTTAGCTCAGCTTAAGTTTAGCTAATTCTGTGATTAGTTTAATTCTATAGGTAATAATAGCTTTATTTCTGATAGTTGTAGCTAATTGTAAACTGTCTGTATTGTGGACATTACTTTGGTATAATTGTGTTTTGTTACTTTTAGCTAGCTTAAATATTCATTTAGCTAACATTAACTTTGCTAACTAATAGCTGCACACAGGCTAATTAACAAAATTATAAAACTAGAGAAATTGCATTTCCTGTGAAAATACAGTGAATGCTTGTTGCAGAAGAACTTGCTGACAAACAGCGGCAATTAGCTCAAACACATGCTGAAATGTAGCTGAAATGGAAGAACAAGCCTAAATTCGCAGAAGAAAACAGAACGCATTTTACTGAATTAGGTTTAAATAAGCAGAAATGAGCCAAAAAATAGGAGATTAGCTAAAAAGGCTGATATTAGCAAAAATTGCTGAAAAGTACCAGTAGCCAAAAAGGCAGAAAGAAGCTTAAACTACCAGAAAGACGTGGAAAAAGCTGAAATGAGCTAAAAGAAAAAAAGGAATTAGCTTAGAAATTAGCATAAAACAGCAAAATAGTAGCTGCAATAGCAGAAAAAGCTGAAACTAGCAGAAAAAAGCTGAAAGGAGCATAACAAGCTATAATTAGCATAAATGAGTTAATTATGCTGTAAGTAGCAGAAATTAAAATGAAAAACTTTAAATTATCTGAAAACAGCAAAAATGAGCTAAAAAAGTAGCTGAAAAGGTAGAACAAGCTTAAATTAGCATAAGAAATCAGAAAGAACATGTTTGCTGAAAGAAGCAGAAATGAGCAAAAAAAGTGGAAATTACTTGAAAAAAACTAAAATGAGCAAATACAGTTGAAAAGTAGCTAAAACGGCAGAAAGTAGCTTAAATTAGCAGAAGGAAGTGGAGAGAGCACATTTTTGCTGAACTAGGTTGGAAAATTTTGAAATGTGTGCAATAAATGTGGAATTAGCTGAAAAAGCTAAAATTAGCTTTAAAACAGCTAAATGGTAGCTGAAATAGCAGAAAAAGCTGAAAGTAGCAGAAAAAGCTGAAAAGAGCATAACAAGATGAAATGAGCAGAAAGAAGTTAGAAGAAACACAAAAATGTTGTAGTTAGCAGAAAGAAGCACAAAACAGCTGAAAGAACAACTGAAAGTAGCTGAAAAAGTTTAAATTTGCACAAGCTGAAAGAAGCTGAAGCAGAACAAAATGTGAAAGGAGCAGTAAAAGGTTATAAACAGATTTAAAGAAGGATGTAAAATGAGCTCAATTCATTTTCTATGAGGAAAAAAATGGCAGAAAAGGCTAAATATTTATGAAAGCTAAAGTTGCACCAATACCAAAAGTCATAGCACCCTTCTCCTTAAAGAGCTGAATGTTTCGATATATTGTTTTCTTAGAAATAGGATCTCAACAGTGTGAATGTTTATTAAGCATTTACAAAACAAGAAAAGTAAAAAATATACTTGTTTGTTTTACTATTACATATTTTTGTATAATTAAGACATTCAGCAACATTGAAAATGCTCCTGATGCTATAAAATAGACATAAAAGTCTAAATATAATTAATTTAGACTTCCTCGCTTTTTGTGACTAATCTACACCTTTGTAACCCGAGTTGATATTTTAACAAATTAAATGAAAAAGTTACTTTTAAGTCATGAGTCGTTTCACTTACAGCTACAGTTTTGGCCTTTTGATTTCAAGCAATCCGTTAAACTAAATGTTTTACTATTTTCAAGAATGCCAAACCTGTCAACAAAATTCAAATTCCGAATATCATCCTGTCTTATTCTTTTAACTTCTCTAACTTTCAACGCTGAACTTACGTCAAACTGTTTATTTTGTTCTCCCTGTTTGGGGTCCCACTCTTCAAACCCTGCTCTCCGGGCAGGCCTCGTCATCCTGCTGCTAACGGGAGCCGACGTCGCCCTTTTCTCGATGCTCCCTTTCAGCTCGTTTCTGCCGTCTTCCTGGTTAAACTGCAACATCTTTTGGAAAATAACGCCGAGCCTGAGGAACAACTGAAACATTGTCTGCTCTGGGAACTTCTGTTTTCCTCACGTTTCCATCGATCACTCGTCTATTTTAGGACAAAAATGGACTTTTTGAAGTGAATCTGCTTATTGATCGGGAGCAAAGAGCAAAACCAAATATTCTGAGCTTGGACGTAGGAAGCCTCTCTGGCCGTGATCTTATCAAATTATGCGTAACTATTATGTTGTGTGTGACCTTTAACTTTCAAACCGCTCAGCATGTGAACCACCTCAACTTCCTCGTTATGGAAGAGTAAAATCAATAGGAGTCCGAGGGGGCAGTCAGACCCCGTTACATCTCTGCATCCACGTCTCCAACTGAAGCAGTCAGCAGGCTTTATTACAGACAGACAATGTGACGTCGTGCCAAAGGTACGAAGACTTCCTTATCGTTTTTCCAACAACATTCCACCGTTAAAGGTTTCAGCTCGCTCAGGTCCTAATCCAAGCGCTCCCCGTCTGCGCCTCACCCTGATCTGGGTCACCCATCACGCCTCCGTGGAGTGCCGCTCACATCCGAATGTCACCATTCATTTGGGAGGGAGGCTCTCTGGCCTTAATCCTCCGTGTGGGTCTGAGGAGCTCCACGGGGGCAGCTTGGACCAGCATGGCCTCCGATGTCAGGGATGATGATCCGTTCTCCGGTTGCTTACGAGATAATTAACCAACGTTGAAAACTAGCCAAGCTAGGATTCGTATTTTTACTTCTATAAACCTTTAGTGTTTTCTAGGGATGAACTAATTCTACATTTATTGCAAACCTAGTACAAGTACTTAGTTTTGAGTACAAAGTACTTGTTAGGGAATTTTTGGTCAAGACCATGGATGTTTTTAACTACTATGGCTTAGAATGTTGTCTGCCCATGAACCATGCGTTTGAGTTGGCAGAGAGCTGTCCAAGGACGCCAGTCTGTCTGTGAGCTTGGAGCTGATAAGTGTATAAAAACAAGCCTCGCACACTGCCCGTGGCAGATTCTCATGTACTGCATGCACAGTGTTTCCCTTCCATTATACAAGCGGGGTGTCCCACCCCGTCTACCAAACTGCACGCATCCCCCACTCCCTGTCAGCACTGACATAACGCTAAGCTAGCAGTTCGTGCTATACAAGTGCGCTAGCTAAAAAGCTAAAGGCAGCCTCTTCCCTCATGATGAACACTCACGCTGACCCTCCCCCCAGACAAAAACTGTCAGTATAAACAACGCGCTGTTCAAGATGCGTTCCCCCGTTGACAAAAACCACTGACGAGATGAGCGCCCCGCCATGACAATTTATCTTGCAAGTAAAACTGGTTAAGAATCTTCTCCTGTCATCCAGTCTGGCTTCTTTTGAGTAAGTAAGATAAAAATAGGATATTTTTATCCAACAGTACTTTCTAATGCCAATACTTCTAATACAATTACTTGAAAAATTTTGTTTGCATAACAGTAGCTAAAGCTTAAAATTAGTACAACAGTAACTCAAAACTAAGACTAGCACAACTGTAGCTAAAAGCGATGAGTAGCGAAGCTGTAGCTAAAGCTAAAATGAGCAAAACAAAAAGTAAAAAGCTAAAAGTAGCTAAAACTAGAAGAATTTGAGTTCTTATTGAATTTACTGAAACTAAACGGACAAAATTAACACAAGCAGAACAGATGCTGAAACCCCCCCCCGCCCCCGCAAAACAGTAGCTAAAACTGAAAGTTAGCACAGCAGGAGCTTAAAGCTAAAATTAAGGAAACAGCAGCTAAAAAGTAAGCTTAGAAAGAGTAGCTAAAGATCTAAGTGAGCAAAATAGTTGATAAAGTTAAGTTTAGCTAAACAAGAGCTAAATCTAAACTTTGCCAAACAGTAGCTAAAATATAAATAAACTACAGTAATTATAATGAACAAAACCATAGCTAAAAGCTAAAGCCATAAAAACAGCAGCTAAAAGCCCAAACCACCAAATAGCTAA
>NC_056520.1:22466854-22472573 GCF_014905685.2 Nematolebias whitei
CATAAAAACAGCAGCTAAAAGCCCAAACCACCAAATAGCTAATAGCCCAAAAAAAAGTTGCTACAACCTAAATTTTGCACAATAAAAGCTAAAAGCTAAATAAAAACAACTGTAGCTACATATTAGCGAAACAGTAACTAAAACCAGCACAACAGCAGCTAAAAAATTAATTTTAGGACATATGAGCCAAAAGCTACATTTAGCCAGATAGAATTCAATTCAATTCAGTTCAGTTTATTTATATAGCACCAAGTCATAACAGAAGTCATCTCAGGACACTGAACAGAAACATTCATACATAAATAAGAAGTTAAAACTAAACTAAGCAAATCAGCCGCTAAAACCAAAATAAAGAAAACAAAAGGGTAAAATTAGCTTAGATAAAAAAATTCAAATAATTTCAATGAACCAAATCAAGTTCAATATAGTTAAATATTTAAAAAAAGGTATTAAAGTAGAAAAAAACTAAACTAAACTAAATTAGTAGCACCACTCTCCTGTAAGAATTATAAAAATCAATAGTTTAAATTGTTGGAAGTACGCTGAAGATGCCAAAACACACACAGATGTACTTTGTACTATAAACAGGTCAGTGTATATTCAAACAAATGAATATAAACTCACACCCCAGTGTTGTTACTGTATATTGCTGAGGCTGATGGGTAATAACTGACTGAAGGACAGCGGACGTGTCCGTGACCTGAAGTCAACCTGATGCAGCCGCCTCCCTCTCCGCTGCAGAGCCACAAGAGCAGATCACGTATCGTCGACTCAGCAGGATGTGGGGGAGAATTAAAGCACAATGAAGAGCGTCAGTGAAGTGTGAATGAAGTGGTGTAATGGTGAACCCCAGCGTGACGAGGAAGACGCGTGGTCCTGAAACAGGAGGATGGAGGGGGGGACGATTCACTCTTCCTAAAGACCGTAATAACTGGAATATGGGAGCACTCAATATTTTAGACTTGAATGACAATGAGTGGAAATATATTCGATATTCATTCTGCAGAGTCCCTAAAAAAAGTCCTTAAAAAGTACTCAGCTTGCTGTTTATCACACCTTATTTATATTATTATTGTTAGTGCATACATTAGGCCATTATATACTGTGTATTTTTTTATTTATACTTTATATATATTGCCTTTTTGGGTGTAAATGGACATTGAGTACACAATTTCGTTCCACCTCATGTACCACATGTGATGCGAATGACAATAAAGTCTCCTTGAAACCTTGAAAATCCTGCTTAAAATGTCCCTTTTCTACACTGGCCTTTAATTTAAGTTCGCATTGAGTTCCAACAGAACATTTTAGAAGTGCTATTTTATTGTTTTTGTTTGTTTGTACTTAGCCTTTTTGTTAAATTATAGTTGTGACTTTAAATGTTTCAATTCAGTTTATTTATATAGCCCCAAGTCACAACTGAAGTCATCTCAGGGCACTGAACAGAAACGTTTATATATATAAAAAAAAAATTTATTATTTATCTGAGGAGCAGACTCCATCACAGAACTCTCATCTTGAGCATGAAGGCGACAGTGGAAAAGAAAAACTCCCTCATGAGAAAGAAACCTTTAGCAGAAGCAGGCTCAGGACAAGCGGCCATCTGCTTCGACCGGCTGGGTTTGAGAAGAACAGATACACAATGGCAGGTCACGAATCACATGTTAAGATAGAAATAGTATCAAATGAAAACTATTCAATTTTAACATCCTGATTCATGCTCAATAATCCAGGTAGAGAATCTAAAAAAGTTAAGTCTGGTCCTCTGTTGAATACAGCACTTCAGACTGAAGAAGTCTTTCGGATGAAAGACGAAACGCTTCTACATTTTTTTTTGTTTTGTTTTTTGACTGTCCAGAGGACCAGACTTTTTTTTTTTTTTTTAATTTTCAATTTTAACAATTCATTTAAGGAAATGAGGTAAATTTGTCCTCAAGTAGTCTAAGCCCATGGCAGCATTTTTTTTTTTTTCATTTACCCTTTATTTATACAGGTAGTCTCATTGAGTCACGACAACTCATTTTCAAGAGAGACCTGTTTTTGGGAGCAGATGGTGGGGGTTAAGGGCCTTACTCAGGGGCCCAGAGTTGGGCAAATTAGGGTGGAAGCAGATGTGGGTGTTTCACCTTTTCCACCCACATTTTGATGTTGACGGTACCGAGAGTTGAACCTTTGACTTTCTGATCACAGGCTCATCTTCTCTAACCTCTGCGCCACCACTACCCAATACTCCCGCCATTAGCTCTGGATTGAACGCTGTAGAATTTTGACTGTTTATTGTTGTGTGTACCTCATCTGTGTTTTTTTTGTTTTGTTTAAATCAGGTCTCTCTTGTAAACGAGTCCTCGAGACTTAATGAGAAAAAACCTGTATAAATGAAGGTTGAATGAATTAGCTCTGAAGCTAATGTTATTAGCTCTGGAGCTAACACTTTTATCTCTGGAGCTAACACTATTAGCTTTGAATCGAACGCCATAGCATGAGCTTAGAAGCTAATGCAATTAAATCTAGAGCTAACGTTTTTAGCTCTGAAGCTAAGGCTATTTATATATATATATATATATATATATGTAGAGGCATGGCAGCCGGCTTGGGACCCAAAAGTCTCAGGTTCAATCCCCAGTCACTGCATACCGCGTGGTGTCTCTGGGCAGCACAACTCATCCCCAAAATGCCCCCCGGGTGCTTTCAATAGCTGCCCACTGCACCACCTGGTGGTGGATGGGTTAAATGCAGAGACTAATTTCGGGGGTGGCTGTGGCTGAGTGGTTAGAGCAGTCGTCCTCTAATGCGAGAGTTGGGGGTTCGAATCCACCAGCAGTCACATGCTGAAATGTCCCTGGGCAAGACACTGAACCCCTCATAGCCTCTGATGTGTGTCCCATCAGTGTATGAATGTGATCTAAAGCTCTGATTAGTCTCTTTTAGAATGATTTGTTCAACTAGCTTTATAGAGATCTAGTAGAGTGCTGTAGGAATGGGTAAATGAGGCACAGATTGTAGTTTAAAGCGCTTTGAGTATCTTGAACTAAGATAGAAAGGGGATATATAAGTACAGTCCATTTACCATTTGCCATTGTATGGAACCATACAGTGATGACATTATTATTATTATTATTATATAATTAGCTCTGAAGCTAGAGCTATTACATTTGGAGCTAACACTATTAGCTCTGGAGCTAATGGCATTAGCTCCAGAGCTAATGTTATTAGCTCTGGAGCTAATACCATATATCCTGATGCATGCTCAATAATCCAGGTAGAAAAATCCAAAAAAGTTCAATCTGGTCCTCTGGACATTCAAAAAATGTGATCAGCTGGTTTTGGTTGTCAGCAGCAAACTGGTTGATCCACTCTGAGAAGGTGCTATTTAAGAGACTGAGCTGAAAACAGCACCTCAGACTGAGGAAGTCTCTTGGATGAGAGACGAAACGTTTCTATATTTTTTTGCTTTGTTTTGTTTTTTGTTTTTTTGAATGTCCAGAGGACCGGATTGAACTTTTTTGGATAATACCATATATATTAGCTATGGAGCTAGCAAAAAAGTTGAGTCATTTCTCGATTCTTCTCTCTGTCTGAAACAGACTCTTGCTCAAATTAAAGGGCTGAACGTCAAATACTGTCTGACATTAACATTCAAGTTAAATGGAACTTTCACTGAAGCAACCCGTCTATTATTTACCCAGAATGCATGGCAAAGTAAATAAAATGGCGATGTTTATATGTGACAATATTGTTTTAAATAAAAAACTAAACAGCCTACACTTTTTTTTATAGGTGAACCGTTTGTTTATCAGTTAAGGTCAATTGTTTCAACTAGTTGGAGATCCCTTTAAGGCTTTGAACTCAAATTTCTGATAAATAAAATTTAAAAGCTGCCCATCAATCCTCACTTTTTGCCTTTGTGTGATGCCAGCAGAAAGTTTCGTTTACATGTTACACAGCTGAAACTGCACCACTGATATTTTTCCACAACAGTGTTTCCCTAAACGTCCTTTCATTCGGTCCATATTGTCACTGCAGCGATCAACTCTACGAGTTATTTACAGTAATTTAAGTTCATTTCATCGAACTCAAACACATCTCAGCATTTCTGCGGAGGACGAGTCCCCTGCTCGTATCCGTCCACAAACAGCCGAGCTAATCATCTGGCTGAATGCAGCCGCTTTCCAGGAGCCTCGCTGGGCCCCATGAGTCATGGGAACAGTGGGTGTGAAATGCCACTGACAGCGGAGCGGAGCAGTAGACCAGGCTTGTTTGTTTTTGTTTTATTTTCCTTTTAGACACTGATATGTAATGTGAAACTAAAAGCTAGAAAGCTGTTTATGAGTAATAATAATGGTGAACATGCTGAGTCACCGTTGTTTCCTGTTGGTACGTTATTTTGGAATATGATTATTTCGGCTTACGTTCAGCTGTTTCAGATATTAAAAACATTCAGCTCGTTAAGAACATGGTGATTGAATTTGTTTTTTGAAACTTTTACATTCTTTAAATTATTAAACTTTTATTTGCATTGTTTTATCTAAATGCATTCATATATTCCTAAATCCTTCAAAAAACTAATTTTCTTTTGTAGTCTCATTCAGCTGAATTGCTCCATTTATGTCTCCTTATATCTTAGTCTTTTGTGTCCCTTTGTCTTTACCGTCTTAAGTTCTTTTAGTCATCTCATACGCCTTGTCGTTTTATGTCTCATTTTGTGTCCTTCTGTCTTTTTATATTTTATTATGCATTCTTTTTCTCTTATGTTTCCTTATGCCTCTTTTATGTTTCCTTATGCCTTTTTTTGTATCCTTAAGCATCTTTTTTGTCTCATTCAATTCAACCTTTATTTATACAGGTTAGTCTCATTAAGACTCAAGGACTCTTACAAGTGAGACCAGTTTTCAACAAAGAACACAGATGACAACAGTAGACAATCATAAAAAAGCATAAAATGAAAAGTAAATAAAAAAATGATATTATATAAAGAAAACAAAAACAACTACATTATAAAGCGATGTCTCCTTATGCCTCTTTTTGTCTCCTTATGCACCTTTTTGTTTCCTTATGCACCTTTTTGACTCCTTATACTTTGTCTCCTTACTTTGTCTCCTTATGCTTCTTTTTGTCTCTTTGTGCCTCTTTTTGTCTCCTTGTGCTTCTTTCTGTGTCCTTATGTCTCTTTTTGTCTCCTTGTGCTTCTTTTTGTCTCATTATGAGTCTTTTTGTTTCGTTGTGCCTCTTTTGGTCTCCTTGTGCTTCTTTTTGTGTCCTTATGTGTCTTTTTGTCTCCTTATGTGTCTTTTTGTCTCCTTATGCTTATTTTTGTCTCTTTATGCTTCTATTTGTCTCCTTATGCCCATTTGTCTCCTTATGCTTCTTTTTGTCTCATTGTGACTCTTTTTGTTTCCTTATCAATGTTTTTTGTCTCCTTATGCCTCTTTATGTCTCCTTGTGCTTCTTTTTGTCTCATGCTTATTTTTATCTCCTTATCCATCTTTTTGTCTACTTGTGCTTCTTTTGGTCTCCTTATGCTTCTTTTTTTTATCTCCTTATGCCTCTTGTTGTCTCAAGTTTCTTGTTGTCTCCTTATACATCTATTTGTATCCATATGTCTCTTTTCATCTCCTTATGCCTCTTTTTGTCTCCTTGGGATTCTTAGTGTCTCCTTAAGCCTATTTTTTGTATCCTTATGCTTCTTTTTGACTCCTTATGCCTCATTTTGTCTCCTTAT
>NC_056520.1:22472583-22528881 GCF_014905685.2 Nematolebias whitei
CTTATACATCTATTTGTCTCCGTATGACCCTTTTCATCTCCTTATGCCTCTTTTTGTCTCCTTATGCATCTTCAGGCACACAGACTCATGCTCATGTTAGTGCTGCTGTTTGACATGTTTTTATGCTAATTGTGCTTAGTGTATTTTTAGTTGATGTTTTTTCTTAGTTCATATCTTAGATGTTATCATTGTTTTTCTTTTACATTTTTATAGTTGGATGTAACTGGGACCCTGTGTACATAATTTCGTCCCACCACGAACGACAATAGTGAACGACAATGTGGTGCGAACGACAAAGAATCTCTGACTCTCTGACATTTTCTTTTAATTTTTTCAGACAGAAGAATCCACATGCACCACATTAATTTCAGAAAAAGCTGTATCACAAATCTGTGGATCTTTTTTGCCTGATTAAGATCATCTGGATAAGCAGAAGAAAAAATGATGGGTGGTATTTTTTTTATCTTTAGGCCATCAAATTAAAATATTTTTAGGCTTGTCTGTGTCTCCGCTTCATGTCAGTTCTGGTATCGCAAATGTGTTTTAGCATACAAAAACACATATTTGATGCAAAATAGGCCTTAAAATTCAAGTTTTTAATAAATAAATCACAAAATCTGTGTGTTCGATCTGCATCACTCAATAAAAAAAAATGTTTTTCTGCTTCTGTGTTTTTGTGTTGACTTACCTGAGAATAAAAACGCTCCACTGATTATGGAAGCAGAAGTGTTGAACTGCCCTCTGTGAAAAATGAGAAAAAACAAGAAGAAAAAACAGTTAAAACCAATAATCTCACAGCAAACTGGCTCATTAGTTTTGAGTCGTGTTGTCACAGTGGACAGTCTGGGACACTTAAAAAAAAGGAAGAAAAGATAAACAGACTGGAAAAAAAAGATTTTATAACTGCAGCGGGGTGTAAAAAACTCAAAATAAATTCAACTCGCTATCTTTCGACAAATAAGTGGTCAAACATCCCTCCTTAGTGTGCTGCTTTTAAGATCGTTAAATTCTTGGACTGCGGCAGAGCCCGAGGATGACGAGTTAGATCTCAGTCCTGCAATGAAGAAAATATTTGTGCATCTATGTCACTTCTGAGACTAAAAGGGGGTCAAACACCGAGCGTCTTGTCACGCAAAAATGACCATCTGAGAGAGTCCTGGTGCCAAAACAGGGATTTAAAACGAGAGAAAAAAAGAGCAGAAGTTCTGATAAAAGGAAGGAGGCTGAAGCCACAAGAAAATAAACAGAACTGTATGCCGATGTCCACGATCGTTGAAGGATTTGAATATTAAATGTTTGAAGTTTTAAAAAGGAGTGTTTTTCTGGACTGGAATTGCATAGGGAATGCAAGTAAACCTTATATATATATATATATATATATATATATATATATATATATAAATATATAAGCATATATGGTATGGTATAAAGTTTATTCATTTTAAAAATACAAAACAATTCCATAAACTATATTAAAAAAATACAAGAGATTTAAAAAGAAAGGCAGCAGAAAGAAGAAAATATCTTATTATATCTGCCTCTTTTTTCAAACAATTAGTTAAATCATAATAATTTTCAAGTAACAGAACAAAACGAATAACTTTTTCTAATTTTTCTAACTCTAATACAAAAACACACTAAGCTACTTCATATATTTTTTTTAACAATTCAGTTTTGATCTTTTTCTTAAATGTACACATTGACTTGACATTTTTCACATCACTCTCAAGACCATTCCACAATCCAACTCCTTGGATTGAGGTAGACCTTCCCTTCAGACTAGTTCTGAATTTTGGTTTGACAAATATCTCTATCCCCTTAAGATTATAACAACTTTGTCTTTCAACAAAATTTCTTTGGATATTTAATGGTAATGTGTTATTTTGAGCCCTATACATAACTGATAAAATACTATAATCTACCAAATCATGGAACTTTAGTAACTTCAGTTGATAAAATAATGTGCTTGATGGGTGTCTGTAATGCTTTCTGGTGATGATTCTTACAGATCTTTACTGTAAAATAAAAATAGGTTTTGTAAATGTTTTACACGCTTCCCCCCAAACATCAATGCAATAGATTAAATGTGGAACAGTGATTGTGTTATACAACATGTACAGAGCTTTATCATTTAATAATTCCCTGACTTTGTATAGTACTGCAATAGATTTAGATATTTTTGTTCTTACAGAATTTATGTGATTTTTCCATGTTAGCTGTTCATCAATGATTACACCCAAAAATTTCATCTCATTAACTCTACAAATCTCAACACCCTCAATTTTAAATGGATCATCAACAGTTCTCTTTTTGTTACTAAATATCATGTAATTAGTTTTATCTACATTTAATGATAATTTATTAAGTTTAAACCAAGTTTGTATTTTATCAAATTCTGTCTTCATCAATTCCAACATCCGTTTTACATCTTTACCCAAACAAAAAAATGTGGTGTCATCTGCAAAAAGGACACATTTGAGGAGTCCTGATACATTCACTAAGTCATTCACATATAAAATAAATAACTTTGGTCCAAGTACAGAGCCTTGAGGAACTTCACACGTGATATTGCACAGGTCAGATCTTACACCACTTATTTGTACAAACTGTTTCCTATCTTTCAAATAACTAGATACCCAGTGTAATGCTGGTCCTCTTATACCATATTTATTTAATTTTTCAAGGAGAATAGTGTGGTCAATAGTATCGAATGCTTTTTTTAAATCAACAAAAATACTAACACAATATTGTTTTTGATCGATATATACTTATATATACTGTATATATAAACATATACATACACTGTACAGTGAACCCTCGTTTTTCACTGGGGTTACGTTCCAAAAAGAACCCGTGATAGGCGAAATCCGTGAAGTAGTAACCTTTATTTTTTTTTACAATTATTATACAATGAAATACTCCATAATACATTCAAACCAAAGAACAAAACCTTTTTACAGGCCCAAGCATTTGTTTAACAAATAAAAGTACTGTATAAACGTTTTTTACAAATAAATACTGTACTGGAGAGACTGTTTAGCCAATCAGAATGCAGAACACAATGCAAATCCTTGAAGCAGCGAGACCGTGAAAGGTGAACCGCGTTATAGCGAGGGTTCACTGTATATATATATATATATATATAAACTAAACAAACTAAAATTTGCTGTGGTGGTAGCTGAGAGTCATTTATGACACAAACACTGAGCATGACATGTTGCATGCACATTGGTCCTTTCGAGGTTTGACAAAAGCAGCTCATTTTTTTCATTCAGCTTTATTTAGACAGGTTAATCCCATTCAGCCTTAGCTTCAAAATCTAGCACTAAAGGTGGCAGGTGACATGCATCCGTTCAAGGAATCAGGGTTTTAACTTTATCTACTGATTTTATCCCTCAGAAGCTCCAGAAATGGCTTCTGCCCACTGATGCTCACAGCCTGTCATCACATTAAGTATCTGAGCAGCATCCTATCTGATCTCCAAACTCATTAACTGCAGATTTTACAGGATGCAACGCAGGCAATTTGGCATCTTCACAATTATATCCTCGACCACCAGCTCTACGGTGCATCTTTAAAGGAAGTCACTGCAAGGTTAGGCAAACAAGAAATCCCCTCGAGCTCCTGGAAAGGTGCAATAAAACCAAGGTGGCACTTTTGTACCCATCCTCCCAACAAATGTGACCTTTGTGTTTCTGCCAGGAAAAAAAAAGAGGCTAAATGGGTCATACAACAGATGAATGAGGAGATGAAGAAGGAGAAGGAGGTCAGAGGGTGTCCTAATCCACAGATTTTTCCTCTTCAGCAGGAGTAAGGCTAACAGGAAATTAAATCTAAGGAGACAAATCTTGTTCGACATTATTAGAGTGACAGAAATATATTTACAGAAGCATCTTTCTGTTTTTAATAAATGATGCTGCTCTCTGGATTTAAAAGGCATTTCGGTACTTGTGGGCAAAAGATACCTCAGCGATAATTATCCAGAGATTGGGTCAAGACTGAAGCTAATGCAGCTTGTAGGGAGCAGGAAAGATACAAATTAAATGGTTGAGGTTTTAGTTTTTGGACCTGAGCATCTTAGGAATACATTTTTCAGTCTTTTGCCCTCCTTGGATGACATTAATCTGGCTTCCAGCTCTAATGTTAAAAATCTTGGTGTTATTTTTGATCAGGACATGTACAAAGTATTTTACCCCCCACATTAAAAACGTTACTAAAACCACCTTCTTCCACCTGCGTAATATCAATACAATTAGAAACATCGTATATAAAAAATGATGCAGAAAAATTGGTTTATGCATTTGTCACATCTAGACTGGACTATTGCAATGGTTCATTATCTGGGTGTCAGTACTTCTTTAAAACGTCTTCAGTTGATCCAAAATGCTGCTGCCAGAGTCTTAACTGGAGTTAGTGGGAGAGATCATATCTCTCCAGTTTTAACTTCTCTCCATTGGCTCCCTGTCAAATCTAGAATTGAATTTAAAATCTTACTTCTAACCTACAAAGCCCTCAATAACCTAGCTCCATCTTATATTACTGATTTTACTGTTCCATATTTTCCAAACAGACCACTTCGCTCTCAGACTGCAGGTTTACTTGTGGTTCCTAGAGTTCCCAAAAGCAGAACAGGAGGAAGATCTTTCAGTTATCAGGCTCCTCTCTTGTGGAACCAACTTCCAGTTTCTGTCCATGAGGCTGACACATTGTCCATTTTTAAGACTGGGATTAAGACTTTCCTTTTTGATAAATCCTATAGTTAGGGTTGACTTGTCATGCTGTCAAGCTTAGACTACTGAAGGACAAAATGACCTCACTTCTTTATATGAATTGTTAAAATTGAATAGTTTTCATTTGATATAATTTCTATCTCAACATGTGATTCTTGACCTGCCACTGAGCAGCAGACCAGTTCTTTGTCTCCTCAGCCAGGTAAGATGCTTCTGTTGTCTCAGGTTCCGGAGTGGCTGGACTTGAGGAATGAGACATTTGTAGCTTATGTCTAGGATTCATCTGTGAACATAGCGCATACTGTGCACAAGTTTTCCTATAGAAATTTATCACAATATTCTGATTTTCTGAGACAGAATTTTAGTTTTTTATTATCTATAAGCCACAATCATCAAAATTACAAATAATAAAGGCTTAAAATATTTTACTTAGGGATGCACAATATTATCAGCATGGTATCAGGCGATATTAGCATTAAAGTTCAATACCGGACATAGGCCATTCCATCAAAAAAACTCACAGATAAAAAATAAAAAAGGCGCTGTTTTTGTAGGACAATCCAGTGACAAGGATGCCTGCAGCGGCAGCACAATGTGATGACGTCACGTGCGCCTACATGATCTCACGGGGGAGAGGAAAATTCAAAATGTTGGTGGTGTGGAAGTTTTTTTTTCATTGGTGAGGATGTTGGAATACTTCGAAAACCTCCTCAATCCCACCGGCACGTCTTCCACTGAGGAAGCGGAGCCTGGAGACTTTAGGTCCGGCCCTCCAATCTCTGGTGCTGAGGTCACTGAGGTGGTTAAAAAGCTCCTCAGTGGCAGGGCCCTAGGGGTGGATGAGATTCGCCCCGAGCTCCTTAAGGCTCTGGATGTTGCAGGGTTGTGTTGGCTTACATGACTCTGCAATATTGCGTGGACATCGGAGGCAGTTCCCCTGGATTGGCAGACTGGGGTGGTGGTCCCCCTATTCAAAAAGGGGGACCGTAGAGTGTGTTCCAACTACAGGGGGATCATGCTCTTAAGCCTCCTTGGTAAGGTCTATTGGGAGTTCTGGAAAGGATGGTCCGTTGGATAGTCGAACCTCGGATTCAGGAGGAGCAGTGCGGTTTTCATCCTGGTGCAGCCAAGGTGTTGAGGGGATCCATTTTGGTGGCCTTAGGATCGCTTCTCTGTTTTTTGCAGATGATGTGGTCCTATTGGCTTCATCAGGTCGTGATCTACAGCTTTTGCTGGAGTGATTTGCAGCTGAGTGCAACACAGCCAGGATGAGGATCAGTTTCTCCAAATTCAAGGCCATGGTCTTGAGCCAGAAAAGCGTATAGTGCCCTCTCCGGGTCGGGGAGGAGGCTCTGCCCCAAGAGGAGGAGTTTAATTATCTTGGGATCTTGTTCACGAATGAGGGAAAAATGGAGCGTGAGATCAATAGGCAGATATGTGCAGCATCAGCAGTGAAGCAAGCAATGTACAGGTCTGTCATGGTGAAGAGAGAGCTGAATCAAAAGGTGAAGCTCTCAATTTACCGGTCAATCTATGCTTCTACCCTCATCTATGGTCATGAGCTTTGGGTTGCGACAGAAAGAACAAGATCATGGATACAGGCGGCCAAAATGAGTTTTCTCTGCAGGGTGTCTGGGCTCTCCCTTAGAGATAGGGTTAGAAGCTCGGTCATCTGGGAAGCACTCAGAGTATAGCCGCTGCTTATCCACATCGAGAGGAGCCAGTTGAGGTGGCTCGGGCATCTGGTTAGGATGCCTCCTGGACGCCACCCTGGTGAGGTGTTCCGGGCATGTCCCACTGGGAAGAAACCCAGAGGAAGACCCAGGACACGCTGGAGGGACTATGTTTCTCAGCTGGCCTGGGAACGCCTTGGGATTACTCCGGAGGAGCTGGCCCAAGTGGCTGGGGAGAGGGAAGTCTGGGCCTCCCTACTTAGGCTGCTACCCCTGCGATCCGACACCAGATAAGCGAAAGAAAATGGATGGATGGATGGATGGATGGATGGAGGATGTTGGCTTCCCAAGATTTTTGGACTACGTTGAGCCTTGCTAAATCGTCCCCAGTCGAAGATATTTTTCCGATGTAACGTTATCCGAGTTACAAGCCGTCATTTCCAACATCAGTGAGAAGCTAACAGCCGATAGCATTTGGACGAGATTTACCACAGACATTTGGATGTCGTGTTAGCCCCGTTAGCATGATTAGTCTTACGGCACAATGGATAGACAAAAACATTGAACATAAAAAGGCTGTCCTTCATGCACAAGAGTGCAGAGGATCCCACACTGCAGCTACTAGCTAGGAACCCAGAACAAGCTTCCACATGTGAGACAGCATCGCAGGTGACTAATGCTAATAAATAACATTTAACACTTTTCATTTAATATAAGTTAAAGTGCTATGCATATCATATGGCTGTTACTGAATATATGTCACCAGCTCTTACAGCTGTTACACAATTTTTGTAGCAAATGTCTAAATAAGAGGGCTATGTTCTGACAAAGGAAAGTATATTAAAATTATCTGTATCGGTTATTGCCCAAATAAGTTTTAATATATCGGCCAAAAATCCAATATTGTGCATCCTTAATGTCACCCTGTGTAATGAATCTTTATGAGTTTCACTTTCTGAAATGATTGCCAAAAACAAATGAACTTTTTCACGATATTCTAATTTTTTTTAGACGCACCTGTAACGGGTTTAAAAAGAAAATTTAGTTGTACTTGGAAAATATTAAAAACTTTATGCTTGGTAGTTGCCTTTGCTGAGGCCTAGGTTTAAGTACCAAAATCTAGTAAATTGTAACATATATGGATATTACTATGTTACATTATGAGCCATAAACCAACAAAGAAATGGGCAGTTGTCTCGGCCTGATTTCTAAAAGTTGGTATTAGAATCTGTCTTTTAAACTTTAATTTGTTGATGTCTACTGAAAACATTGCATCAACCAGAGGCTGCTTTTTCTCAGATCGAGGAGCTCAATCAATTTTCCGAGTGTCTTGTTCATAAGTGGACGTAGGATGCAGGAGATGGAACGACAGATCAGGGCTTCATTCTCAGTAATGAGAGTGTTGCTTCAATCAGTCATGGTGGAAAAAAAAAGGAGTTTAGTCGAAAGGCAAAGCTCTTGATGTATTGGTGTGTCTACTTTACACCCCTCACCTGTGGTCATAACCAGAGTAACAAGATTCTAGATACAAGCAGCCGAAATGAGTTCCCCTCATAGGGTGACCAGGCTCAGCCTTAGAAGAAGGGTGAGGATCTTCTTCATCTAAGCAAGAGTAGTACTACTCCTCTGCATTGAAAAAAGTCAACTGAGGGGTCTGGGCTTCTGATTATGATCCCTCTTAGACTCTTGGTTTCATTTGGAGGTTGTTCGAGCATCTCTCACTGGGAAGTGACACCAGAGCAGACCCAGACCTGGCTCACAGAATTATATATTGCCTTGTGATGCCCCAGGAGGAGCTGGAAAGTGTCGCTGGAGACAGGGATGTCTGGGATTTTCTCCTGGACCAATTGTCTCCCCGACCCGACCACTGATAAGTGGCAGAAAATGGAGGATCTATACAACTTTTCTGTTAAATAAACAAGGGCGGCCTTACTGTATGAGCCAAATCTTTGTTAAAATTTACCTCTTTGATGAACTACTCAAAAATGGTTCTTCATTTAAGTGAACTGGCAAAAATATTTTTTAACACTGATTGCTGGGATTAATATGAATGCTGAGACGGTGGTTTGATTGGGCCGTGTTTGTGGTTCAAATGGGAGTCCAACCAGCAAATCTGACCGTGTCTCTCCTCTGAGGTCTCTCTGCTTCCTCCCTTTCAAAGTCAGCCATCACCTACACGTCCTCATCTATAATTCACAAAGACAGGTTCCCCTCTCCTGTGCCTTAACACAACAAACCCACAAACACATGCATGGTGCATACATCAAGTCCAAGAACACGAAGTTATTTGAGGGAAATTCATAAGAAACATTCTTAAAAAAAATAAAGAAAGTGAAACTAAGAACTTGAATTACTGTATTTATTTGGGTATAGCACAAAACTTTTTACCCAAAAATCATCCATAAATTTAGGGGGTCATATTATATGGAGCATCAGTGGCTGAGTGGTTAGAGCAGTTGTCCTCCAATGGAAGAGTTGGTGGCTCGATTCCACCAACAGTCAAATGGTCAAGTGTCCGTGGGCAAGACACTGAACCCCTCATTGCCTCTGATGTGTGTCCCATCAGTGTATGAATGAGATAAAACATTGATTAGTCTCTACAGATTCAGAATAGTTTTATGGAGATGTAGTAGAGTGGTGTATGAATGTGTGTGTGGAGGTAAATGAGGGCACAGATTGTGACTGTAAAGAGCCTTAAGTATCTTGATTAGAAAGAAAGGCGCTATAAGTACAGTCCATTTACGATTATACACGGGAGTACATTTCCACCACACATATAGAGTACAGGAGAATGGTGACTTACACAAAGCTAAGCTAAGCTAAGCTAGGCAAAGCTAAGTGCCACCCGGTGGCACTTAACCCTACCAGTGTTTTTTTTTCCCCTGGAGCTCTCTGGTAGACTGTCTGCAAAGTCGTCAGTTCTCATTCTAAATGCCAGTTTTCCTATGACGCTTCTAGAAAGCTCTAAATCATAGTTTGTTGAGGAAAAGAAAAACTGTGCAGCAGCCAAGGAGTTTGGAGTTCCTGAAAGCAACATTTGCTTATGAAGGAAGCATAAAACCCAACTTCTGAAACCATAATAAATACAGTAATATCACATTCATCATCTGATTATTTCATTGATATGTTTACTGACCACAAAGGATGAATAATCCTGAGGTCTGTATGGTATTAAGGGTGGCATGAGGATTAGATTTTTTTAAATGCTTTTTTAAGCTCAAAAAATGGAGGCTCACATTATACTTGAGATCACATTATACATGAATAAATACTGTGTCATTTGGCATGCTGGTCAAACAAAAATAGGTTGCTCTCCACAAATCGACTGCTCAAAACACAACTCCACTGCTGACTGATTGCCAACACAACTGAGCAAGCTAACAATGAAAAGTGTGCCCATTTTCTTTTTTGGAGTCGCCAGCTAGTCTCAAACACAGACCCATCTATTTTCACAACGTGTGAAAAAAAATGCTTGGAGAGCAACGTTATTTGGAAAACTTGGAAGAGAGAACCAGTTCTTTTAATACTTCCACTAAGTCTGATCTGACCTCAGGTCAGGAGCTGCAGCTTCAGAGGAGACTAATATCCTGTTTGAGACAGAAAACCGTGGGAACTGCGATTTGACTTTTTTGGATTCGAGAGATTCTATCAAATTTATTTATAAACCGCGATTTCTGACGTTGCCTTATGCATGCAAGTAGGTTTTATGTAAAAGCAGGCAGCACCAGGTGCTGGTTGTTGTGCCCTCGAGGCGACAGCTGAGTTTGAACGATAAGACAGGCGGCAGAACTGCTCTGCATAGAAGAGTGTTAGGTGCCTGAAAGCATCGCGTGGAGATTCATCCATCAACAAGTTAGCACTGGATGCTTCAAAATGCTGCCTGGAGGCTGTCACTTTATTACTGAGGAATTCTTTCACCATGAAAAGAGTGGAAAATCATTTTGAAGACGGAACTGTGGATGTCAAGAGTTTGGTTGTAGTCAATCCTGGCAGGTGATATTTTGTTAGTAGGTGAGATCATATCTCTCCAGTTTTAGCTTCTCTCCATTGGCTCCCTTGTCAAATCCAGAATTGAACTCAAAATCTTACTTCTAACCTACAAAGCCCTCAACAACCTAGCTCCATCTTATATTACAGATCTTATTGTTCCATATTTTCCTAACAGAACACTTCACTCTCAGACTGCAGGCTTACTTGTGGTTCCTAGAGTTTCCAAGAGCAGAATGGGAAAAAGATATTTCCGTTATCAGGCTCCTCTCTTGTGGAGCCAACTTCCAGTTTCTGTCCGCGAGGCTGACACATTGTCCAGTTTTAAGAATTTCCTTTTTTATAAATCCTATAGTTAGGGTTGGCTTGTTATGCTGCCAAAGGCTTAGACTACTGGAGGACAAACTGACCTAATTTCTTATAATGAATTGTTAAAATTGAATAGTTTTCATTTGATAACATTTCTTTCTTAACGTGTGATTCTTGACCTGCCATTGTGTATCTGTTCCTCCTTCCTGTTCCTCTCAAACCCAGCCAGTCGATGCAGATGGCCGCTTGCCTCGAGTCTGGTTCTGCTAAAGGGTTCTTCCTCATGAGGGAGATTTTCCTTTCCATTGTCGCCTTCATACTTGCTCAAGATGGGAGTCTGCAATGGAGTTAATCAAAGCAGTCTGCTCCTCAGATAATTAATGTTAAATTATTATTTGAACGTTTCTGTTCAGTGCCCTGAGATGATTTCTGTTGTGACTTGGTGCTTTATAAATAAACAGAACTGAAATTGTTATTTTGATGTAATATATTAATTAGATATAACATTTTAAAAGGCAATATTCATGTCTGTGAGTATTTGTCCTGTTCTTTCACCTTCCTTCAGGTTTACTGCATTTCCCTGTGAGGCTACAGATATGTGTAACGGGTTCAACTTTGCTGACTGTTTTTTATTTTTTTCGGCTGCTCTTTTCTTCAGAGGTCGCCACAGCAAACTAAGTCGCACATAGACATTGCAATTATTTTTACACCAGATGCCCTTCCTGACACAACCACAGACTATTGAGCTACCACAGCCCTCTGTGTGGAGCAGAGAGCTGCTATCCAGGGCATCCAGGGATATTGAAATGTTACGTTTAAAAAAGTCTTATAACAGATTAATACTGTAAATTACCAACAAATGATTAATTCGGTCAGTTTCACAGATATTGACCTACAATTTGGTAAAGTAAAGTAAAGTGCTATGTGTTGTCATCATGTTCCCATATAATGGCAAAATTGGTTCTCTGCATTTAACTCATTGCACCTGAGAAGCATCCAGGTGGAGCATTGGGCAGCTATGTGAGCGCCTGGGGAGCAATCAGGGATTAGCTGACATCACGACATGTGGGAATGGCTGGGGATCAAACCTGGGACTTTCTGGTCTCAAGTCGGCTGCCCTACCCCTACCCCATCTTGGTGTGGTAGTAGCTGAAAGTCATGTACAACATGTAGTGAACTCGGCCTCCGGTCAAAACCTGCCTCTGAAGACCTTCATGGGACAGGAACTGTTATTTCATTGATTTGAATCCAGAAATACAAATTAGCTCATCCAGAGACTTTCTAATTGTATCCTGAACTAATCAATTGAAAGAACACTCTCTTTTTCATATTATCATTACTATTTTACAATATCTTGATAATCAAAAGTGTGTTAGTTCATACCATTTTAAATGTTGAAATGAACCACTCATTTTAAATCAACTGTGAAACAGTATCAATGATTTTTAATCCTCATTCAAAGTAGAAATCAAGTTAAATGTCTATGTTACAAAGTAATTATGCATTTTTGATCTTCTGTCTGAAATGAGAAAGGTGTGATGTCAGTCAAAAGTCGGAGACAGTCGCAAACAAGTTTATTGGAACGAACTGTCTTGTTTTTAAACCTCCCAGACAGAAACAAGAAAACTGGCACCTGTAAGTCTGTCATTTCTCCAAAACATTTCTCTGTCTGTTCCTAAACATCTCCGCTGTTTTTCTGACTTGTAATGACCCTCTGACGTCACTAAAACCACACCCCTGTTGGTTCTTTCAACCAATCAGGACTTCCCAAAAGGGACCGGAAGCAGAACTCTTTAAAAGTCAACACTTCCTAGTTCCAGGAAGAACAGAAGTTCCAAAAGTTCAGAACAGAGGTTCCAAAAGTTCTGAAGTGCTAGAGTTAGTTGGGAGTTCTTCCGAGTCTAGTTGGGATTATGGAACCGTTGACGGACTCACAGCTCATGTGAGTCCACCCGGGAGGTGAGAGTGTTGTTGAACGGAGTACCGTCACTACTTTGGACGATTCTCAGTCATCCTAAGGAGACGCTGAAAGGTAGCATTGAAATGGAACTCCGTACCGGAGCTGACTTATCTTCTGCAAAGGTAACGAGTCGCTTCACTACCGAGTGTACCGAGGCTGAGCTGGGATCGGATGGAGGGTGCTGTTCCTCGCCAACACACTTTCCCTCATCCATCTTTTCCCTCCATTCAAACTCCTTCATTCCCCATCTTTAAAACTCTTCTATCTTGCCAGTAAAGATAAGCTAAAAGCCTGCAGACATTAATTTAAGATCTAAGGATATGTCTGTTGTTTCAAGCTGCAAGTGAGGAATCATGGCCGTATGATTTCCCATTGTAAAGCTAATTAATTAAGCTGTGTTATTGTAATCAATTATGCCAATCAATGTGTAAAATGTGTGATGTGTTTAAATCGTTTTGATAAATAAAAGACCGCACTGTTGTTGGTGGGTCAGAAATTTAAACACGTCTTTGTCCACATTTAATCTTCTAGGCACGATATTACTTAGTCCAGAAAAATGAAAGAATCCGTTTAAATTAAGTATAATATTATGTACTTGAATTAGTCCAGATATTATAAAATGTAAGAGAGCACCCCTGAGCTAAATCCATCTCTCGGTGTCTCTCCTTACAAACACATACTCTGAACACTACTCATTGTATCCAACAAAGTTAAGACAGGTCCTCTGGACGGTTCCTTTTTGTTGAAACGTTTCGGCTTTAATCCAAAAGACTTCATCAGTCCGAGGAGCTGCAACAAACTCAGTCTTATAAATTAGGGATGCACGATATTGGATTTTTGGCCGATATCCGATATGCCGATAAGTTTAATCTTATTTGGCCAATAACCGATACCAATACCGAAATTTTCCCCCTAGACATACTTACAGAGACTACATAACTTTTGCTGCTGTGAAGTTAAAATACTACATTATTCTGCATGGTCTTTGTCAATTTGCCCTGATACCAAATACAGATGCCAAAAAGGGGCTGAAAATAATTTAACATTATATATAATATACCGGTACAGTGTTTCCCTTAGTTAGCTTGCCATGGCAGGGTGCTTATCTCATCCATGATTTTTGCTGATGGGGGGGAGACAGAGACATGTCTGAGTGCAGCTTGTACTAACAGTTTTTGAGGAGGGGGGCGTTCAACATGAGGGAAGAGGCTTGTGAGTGCTGCCTTGGGCTTTTTAGCTAGAGAGCCTGTATTTTTGCCGCTACCTTAGTGATATGTCAGTGCCGGGTGGGGGTGGGAGGGGCAAGTTCAGTTTGGTAGGCAGGGTGCTCAGTTCTGTTGACGGAGTGGGGCACCCCGCCTGTATAATGGTAGGAGAAACACTGCGGTATATTTTAAAAACAATGCCATTTATATCGGTGAGTTATTGATGGAATAGCCGATGTCCGATATTTAACTTTATCGCTAACATCGTCCGAAACTGATACCATGCCGATAATATCGTGCATCCCTATTCTAAATAGCACCTTCACATAGTGGATCAACCAGTTTGATGATCCTCGGGTGGTTTCTGTAGTCCGCCCTCTCCCCCACCGACTCATTTGAGGCAGTCAAGACCCAAGTGGTTCAAAACATCAGTTTGAAATGTTTCAACAAAAATAAACCAACCAGTGGACCTGACTTAACTTTGTTGGACTTTTTTACCTGGATTATTGAGCCTGAATCAGGATACTACTCATTGTACAACGTCTTTGCCTGAACCTTGCCATTTACTAGGAGAGTAAAACGAACATTGTTTGTTAGTTCAATTCAGTTCAGTTTATATGTATAGCGCCAAGTCACAACAGAAGTTATCTCAGGGCATTGAACAAAAACAATTCACATAAAAGCCAATCAGTAAAGTTATCTATCTAAAGAAGGAAGTCAGCAGACGAGTTGAGTCTTCATTTCGTTGCAGTCGCCGATCCTGAGCAAGCACAGTGGAAAGGAAAAACTCCCTTTTAACAGGAAGAAACCTCCAGCAGAACCGACCACTGGGTTAATTTTAATGAAACAATCAAAGTAATTGTTGGACGTACATCTTTTAACTGATTAACTTTTGAAGTCTTAATTAGTCTTAGCCAACACAGAAATGTCTATAACAGTCAGTTTTACAGATATTAAGCTAAAGCTTGGTGTGCTAGTAGGTCAGAGTTGTGCACAACTTGTAATCCAAGTGGAAACAAGTCTTGCATTATTGCATGAAATTCTGTCATTTCCTATCATAAAGCGGTCTTAATTCAAAATTGTGAGTTTTAATCTAGAAATTTCTTGTTTGGATGTCTGCCCAGCGACAGTTCTTCACGTCCGAAAAAGAAAACAACCCTCGCTCTGAGTACGGATAAAAGAGGAAGAGGTGCAGGACGATTTGGTGAGAAGGCTGTTGTTTGTTCCTAAAATCGAGGGCAGATAAAGGGCGTGTTTGCCCCCGCCATCACCCCGTCGTGTCACCCCAGGTTGGTTTCCAGAGAACAGACAGCGCGCCTCAGAGCAGCCCAGCAACCATAGAGGCAGACGGAAACTGAGATGGGGGGGGTCATGTCATTGTGGATGAAACAAACGTCCCCGTGACTTCTAGCTGACAGTCGTAAGAAGATTAAAAGTGTATTTTAAATGTTATATTCTGTTGAAGAAAAATCCAACATTTATATAAATATATATATATATTAGCAGATATAATTGTGTGGGAGAGCTGCATAATGTTTCACCAGTTTCTGATGTAAGAAGTTGATTTATTTTGCGCCTACCCTTCTATTCACATACAACTCCGTTCAAAACCTCCCACAGCATCTTGATCGCATTCCAATCTGGACCGCAACTAGAACTATTTTTGGAGGCACAATTTCCACTAAAAGGTCAATTTTAACTGGTTTCACTGTAAAAAAAGAAAACAAATTGTCAAGGACCATAGTTAATAATAGAACAAGTGGTACTCTGATGTCCCCCGTCAATGAGGGGTTTGAAGAGTGAATGTTTGTAGATTTCGACATGAGTGATTTCTGGACTGGAACTGAACAGAGAGTGAAAGTAAACCTTCATGTTGGAGAAGAACAGAGGGAGGATTTTTTTTCTTGTCTGAGGCAGTGCAGAGTGATGGAACATGGCAAGTGGAGAAAGCAATTTTATCCACCACCTGGCAATATGGCGGAGCCAGGAGGTGGCCAGTGGTGGCCTTGGCCACCATAGATTAACCATTGGTTACAGCATTATTTGAGGAAACTATACTTTTAAGCAGTATAAAAAACAGAAAGCATAGTTTCCTCAAATGATAGTTGTTTACACACACGCACACATATATGGCGGCAGCTATCTTGGAATTTGAAAAGCCAACCCCATTTTCAAAAAGAACCTTCCTTATGCCTAGATGCAGCTACACACACAACAGGAAGTTGGAACCTCACTGTTTGTTTGTTTCAAGTTATCGCGCTCACGACCTTCACGGACAGATGGATGCGATGGAGGACAATAAATGATGGTTACATGACAACACTGTTGTTTTGATAAATGAAACTTGATGTTAATGTTGGAGTCATTCTATGTACTGTGTACTGAAGAAATATGCTCTTGTTGCTGAGGCGCTGTGCACTGAAACTAATTGAAAACTCTCAAGAATCTACTTCTTCTTTCGGCTTTTCCCTCTTCAGGGGTCTCCACAGTGAGTCATCCTCCTCCATCACTCTGTCCTCACTCCAACTACCTCCATGTCCTCTCTAACTGTATCCATATATCTCCTCTGTCTTTTTCCTGGCAGCTGCATTTCTAACATCCTTCTACCAATATACCCACTAACCCTCTGGGCATGTCCAAACCATCTCAGTCTGGCCTCTCTAACTTTATCTCCCAGTTGTTCAACGTGTGCTGTACCTCTGATGATCTCATTCCTAATCTTATCCATCCTTGTCACTCCTAAGGAGAACCTCAACATCTTCATTTCTGCCACTTCCAGTTCTTTCTTTTTGTCAATGCCACTGTCTCCAGATCATAAATATAGCTGGTTTCACAACTGTCCTGTAAACTTTTCCTTTGACTTTTGCTGACACCCTTTTGTCTCAAATCACTCCTGAAACTTTTCTCCATCCACTCCATCCTGTCTGGACTCTCTTCTTCACCTCTTTACCACACTCCCCATTTTCCTGGACAGTGGACCCCAAGTACTTGAAGTCCTGCACCTTTGTGTCCTCTGCTCCTTGTAGCCTCACTGTTCCACCAGCCTCCCTCTCATTCACACACATGCACTCTATCTTACTACAGCTGACTTTCATTCCTCTTCTTTCAAGTACATACCTCCACCTCTCCAAATTCGCTTCCACTTGTTCCCTGTTTTCACCACAGATCACAATATCATCTGCAAACATCATAGTCCACGGGGATTCCTGCCTGACCTCATCTGTTAGTCAGTCCATCACCAGAGCAAACAAGAAGGGGCTCAGACCTGATCCTTGATGCACTCCCACCTCCACCTTCAAGCTATCTGTCACTCCTACTGCACACCTCACCACTGTCCTGCTGCCCTCATAAATGTCCTGTACCAGTCTAATATACTTCTTTGACACTCCATATTTCCTCATGCAATACCACACCTCCTCCCTCGGCACTCTGTCATATGTTTTTTCAAAAACCACAAAGACACAATGGAGTTTTTGCTGACCCTCTTTGTACTTCTCCATCAGCATCTTCAAAGCAAAGATGGCACCTGTGGTGCTCTTTCTTGGAATGAAACCATGCTGGTGCTCACAGATAGTCACCTCTTGTCTTAGTCTAGCTTCCACAGCTCTCTCTCAGATCTTCATTGTGGAAACTCTCTCGAGAATGTCGTTTGTAAATCAATGCCAACAGCTGCAGCTCAGAGAAATACTGGCTTCACTTCCAGCATCATAACTGCTACAAAAAATAGGGTTTGATTGTGTAAATGTGTTTTTAAAATGTTGCAAATTCACTTTTTTGGCTGCTAAGATAAGCAAACGTATAACATTTGAGACATACAACACTGCCTATGAAGACCTCCCTCAGGTATACTGTTTACCTAGAAATAAAGGACTGACTTTAAATATATATTGTTATGTTTATTTTGTTTTGCTGGCATAAAAATTTATTCCATAATTATGTTAAACAACAAAACAAATTCAATCTATCTGTTCACAGTTGAGATAAATTGACAGAAATATTTTCATTGCTTCAATGTTTGCTCATATGCTGAGAGTGACAGGAAGTAAAGAACAGTAATAAAAAGTGAGGTTTACATGAAAAACCAAGGATTGAGAAATGGCGGAGGTATACGAGAAAGAAGGAGAATAAAGCAGGATAAATAAAGGCCAGAGAAGAAACTTAAATCTCCACCACCTGCTCCCAAACCCCGTCCTGATCAAGCTGTCAACAAACTTGTGACAGTCAGATATGCCAACGCAGAGAGACGACATATCATGTCCCGCGGTCTCGCTTGGCTTGGTGTCACTCCCACTGAGGGAAACCACCAACAATCTGTTGGCCATGAGTCTCAAACCACCGACCGCATGCCGTCACAATCTCAGCCTCTAAGGATATCACACATCTTCCAAATGAAAAAAAAAAACATGTTGCTGGATATCAGGGTTTGAAATTTCGGAACAATCAGAGCTGTCTGGATGCCAGAGACCGTCACAAAGACTAAAGGTCATCAAACCCCAGGAACAGCCCCCACCTTGGGCTTATCGCAACGTCAGCTCTTTCACTCAATTGTCTGAATGTCAGCAGCAAATAATCTGAATATTTTAACAAAAGCCTCAAATACAATCAGGGGAATGTTGCATTTAATGAAAACCCCAATGCAAATGGCTGCATTTCTAAGGGAAAGTGTGAAATCTTACCTGGTGGAGTTTTTCTCTGCAGAGAGGAAGCAAAGCTTCAGCAGAGGGAAGAAAGAAGCGATAAGAGGCAGACAGGAGGAGTGAGCAGGAGTCACACTCGCAGAGATGACTGATGCTTTTTTTTACCGGCGAATGCTGCTGCAGCTCACACACCTTCCCGAGGCTGAAGCCGGTGTCTGCACTGCGATGGGGAGGGGTGGAGGTGGGGGTTGGGGAAGAAACGCACGCGTATGTGTGTATGTTTGCCCGCCAGTCCCATTAATTCATGTCTGAAAGGGACATGAAGCTCATCCAACCCTTAAGGGAATTGAATTTAAAGATGAAAGACCTTCTAAGAAATTTCCAGACTCGTGTTTCTTTCTTTTCTCTCCCTTTATCTAAGTGGCATTTCTGCTGAGAGACGCTCGCATTACGCTTGCACGAATAAAAAAAAACCTAAACATGACAGCGGATGCGGCGTTGAGTGTGTACATGAGTGTGTAAGGGCGGGGTGTGGGGCTTGCCCCATGCTGAATAATTGCTCTGTCAATGGTGCTCATTTGCAGGCAGGGCCAAGTGCTGCAGCAGCGCTCGAACAAAGGCGGCGAAGGGGAGAAAACGAGGGGTCTGAGCGAGAGACTGCAGAAGCCCAGACCAGCAAAGCAAAACCAGACAGCCCAGAAAAACCGAGCGCTTTAAGATCCCTGCTCTTTACTCCAGCCACAAACCAAACGAAGGAAAATGTATTTATAGTGCAGACTCACAACGGTCCTAGTCGGACTATCCATCACCTGCGATAGTAGAGACGTCAAAGGGAACTAGAGAAAATGCATTTCCTGTGAAAATGCAGTGTGAATGCTTATTGCAGAAGAACGTGTTGAAAAACAGCTGAAATTACGGTAGATGTAAAAAAAAATGTGCTGAAATGTAGCTGAAATGGAAGAACAAGCCTAAGTTGGCAGAAGAAAGCAGAAATAACACATATTTGCTGAATTAGGTTTAAATAAGCAGAAATGAACACAAAATTTAGGAAATTAGCTTAAAAAAAGCTGAATTTAGCAAAGGATAGCTGAAAAGTAGCTGAAAAATCTGAAAGAAGCTTAAACTACCAGAAGGAAATGGAAGGAGCTGAACTGTGCTAAAAAATGTTGACTTAGCTGAAAAAGCTAAATTTAGCACAAAAAAGCTAAGTAGTAACTGAAATAGAAGAAAAAGCTTGAACTAGCAGGAAAAAAAGCTGAAAATAGTAGAAAATAGCTGAAAGGAGCATAACATTCTGAAATTAGCATAAAGAAGTTAATTAGACTGAAAGTAACAAATTACCAAGAAAACCTTGAATTCATCTGAAAACAGCTGAAATTAGCTAGAAATGGTAAAAAGTAGCTAAAAAGGTAAATTAGCAGAAGACAGCAGAAAGAACAAGTTTGCTGAAAGAAGCAGAAATGAGTGCAAAAAAAAGTGGAAATTATCTGAAAAGCTGAAATAAGCAAAAGCAGATGAAAGGTAGCTAAAAAGCAGAAAGAAGTTTAAATTTCCAGAAGTAGAGAGAGAACAGTTTTGCTGAATTAGGCTGAAAAAAGTTGAAATGAGTGCAAAAAATGTGGAACTAGCCGGGGGAAAAAATTAGCATAAGAACAGCTAAACAGTAGCTGAAATAGTATAAAAAGCTTGCATAAATAAGCTGCAAGAAGCATAATAAGCTAAAATTAGTATTAAGAAGTTAGAAGCACAAAAATGTTGTAGTTAGCAGGAAGAATCTGAAAGGAGCGCAAAACAGCTGAAATTAGCTGAAATAGCTGAAAAAAGTTTAAATTTGCTCAAGGAAGCTGAACGGGAACAAAATGTGAAAGGAGCAGTAAAAGGTTGTAAACAGATCGAAAGATTTGAAGGATGGAAAATGAGCAACAACAAAAAAAAAAAAGGCAGAAAAGGCTAAATACTGTATTTCAAAAAGCTAAAGTTGCAACAAAACCAAAAGTCTTCCCTTCTCCTGAACGTTTCGATTTAAGATTTGTTGAAATAGCACAAAAATTGTGGAATGAGAGCGATGCAGAAAAACATACGGAAGAAAAATGGATCTCAGTGTGAATGCTTCATAAACATTCACACAATTAATGCAAACATTATGAGTAGAGTTGAAAAGCTACAAGAATAGGTGAATGAAATTAGAACAGCTGGAAAACAATTGGAAAATTCAGATGCTCATGTTTATTTGTTGTAGTTTGCTTCTCATGATCCTCCAAATGTAAGACCTTTTCAGGATCTAGTTAGACTGAAAACTAAAGTAGCTAAATCCCTTTGTCAGGAAGGATTCAAAGGTGTATTAAAGCTTCCTGCATGATTTAAATGCGAGTCCACTGACCTCTCTGTGAGTGAAACGTTGCAGAACAGAGGGTTGATGATGGAACAAATGTGATATCTGTGCTAAATGTGCAGAATTTGTATCGAGATTAGGTAAACTGCTACAAATGCCGTAACTCAATACCAGAAGGTCAAAGGTGATAAAAGCAGCAAAGGCTCAGGGTCTTTGCAGATTCTTGCAATCACTGAAAGCATGTACCCTGTTTGTTTGCGTTACCATTAATTAATATTCACTGTGCAAGAACTAGTAGCTATGTACTTACATAACTCACTTTGCCTACAAGTTAAAATATTGTTTCCTGAAATGTGTGCTGCTTATTACTGGTAAAAATGTATAATTTAAAGAAATCCAAGAACTCACTAATCTGACAATGGATTTGTGTCTACGCTGGTCCTGTTAGACCTCAGTGCTGCATTTGATACAGTTGATCACAATATTCTTCTACAGAGACTTGAATATGAGGAACAGCTCTAAAATGGTTTAAATCATATTTATCTGATAAATTCCAATTTGTAAATGTAAATAATGAATCTTCATCATAAACTAAAGTTAGTCATGGAGTTCCTCAGGGTTCAGTGCTTGGACCAATACTCTTTACCTTGTATATGCTTTCATTAGGTAAAATTATTAAATAGCATGAGATACATTTTCATTGTTATGCTGATGATACACATTTATATTTGTACATGAAACCCAATGAATCCACTCAGCTACTTAGACTACAAGCATGTCTTAAAGACATAAAAACCTGGATGACACTTAATGTTTTGCATTTAAACCTAGACAAAACTGAGGTATTGGTTTTTGGACCTGAGCATCTTAGGAATTAATTTTGCAGTCTTTATCCCTCTTTAGATGACATTAATCTGAACTCCAGTTCTAATGGCAAGATAAATCATATCTCTCCAGTTTTAGCTTCTCTCCATTGGCTCCCTGTCAAATTCAGAACAGAATTCAAAATCTTACTTCTAACCTACAAAGCCCTCAACAACCTAGCTCCATCTTATATTACAGATATTATTGTTCCATATTTTCCTAAAAGAGCACTTCATTCTCAGACTGCAGGCTTACTCGCAGTTCCTATAGTTTCCAAAAGCAGAATGGGAGGAAGAACTTTCAGTTATCAGGCTCCTCTCTTGTGGAACCAACTTCCAGTTTCTGTCCATGAGGCTGACACATTGTCCAGTTTGAAGACTGGGCTTAAGACTTTCCTTTTTGATAAATCCTATAGTTAGGGTTGGCTTATTATGCTGCTATAGGCTTATCGAGTACTGGAGGACAAATTGACCTCATTTACTTAAAATAATTGTTACAATTGAATAGTTTTCATTTGATTCTATTTCTATCTTAACATGTGATTCTCAACCTGCCATTGTGTATCTGTTCTTACCAAACCCAGCCAGTCAAAGCAGATGGCCGCTTGTCCTGAGTCTGCTTCTGCTAAAGTTTCTTCCTCATGCGGGAGTTTTTTCTTTCCACTGTCGTCTTCATGCCTCAAGTTGAGAGTTCTGCATTAGAGTTCAACTCAAAGCAGTCTGCTCCTCAGATAATTAATGGTAAATTATTATTTTTATATATGAATGTTTCTGTTCAGTGCCCTGAGATGACTTCTGACTTGGCGCTATATAAATAAATAACCTGAAAACCGAACTGAAAACACTATCTTCCCATTTGTCAAAAAGATGATCCACTGTTGTGCCACCAGTATTGAAGTTTCACACCAAATGCATCTTGTTCCAAGAGTTTACCTTTCATGTATCTTTCACTGGTTCCACTGGTTGATTAGACAAATGTTTTCTTGCTAATTGCAAATTGTCTGTTTTTCCATAAGAGCAGCTATAACTGTGCTCTATTATCACACACAATTATTATTATTAGACCTTTATTTATACAGTTGAGTTCCCATTGAGCCTCGAAGACTCATTCACAAGAGAGACCTGTTACATACGACATACAGGCAGATGAGAAAAAGTGAACACCAGGGTGGAGGACGCAAAAAAAAAAAAAAAATCATGTCTCTCACACCATTTCCAAATGTTTCTTGATAGATTATTTTCACTTTAAAATAAGTTGGTATTGTGACTTTCATTGGTCTTACTGGATAGCACTGCTGTAGTAACTAATGGCTAAGAGTTTTAAATAATAAATGTTTTGCTAAATGCTCATTGTCCTTTTTCAATAAGGGAATTTATTACCGAATCGTCAGCATTAAAAAACACACACAAAATGTTTCTGGATGTAATATTCTAAGTTCTAAAGTATTTTATTCCCACTGTGATTCATGTAACTTTTACTGGTTAGCACTGCTCTAGTATGGCTGATCTTTAATGTAATGAATATGTTGCTAATTGCTAATTTGTCCTTTGCTCACAAGGGAATCTATTGTTGCACTGGCAGCATTTAAATACAACAAAAAAGCTTCTGAATGTACCAGTTTAGCTTTTGACATTGATTCTTCCAAGCTATTTTAACGCAACTTTCACTGGTTAGCATCAATGTAATAGCCAATGACTTGTAGCCTAGCTTTTAGCATGTTGCTAAGTATCTTTACTAACGGTATTTTGTTTTTTGAGCCCCTAATGGATTTGGATTTACTTATAATGTTTTACAGTAAGGTTTTCAGCCACTGCATACATCTCCTTTCAGTTTTAAAACTGAGATGATCTGAAAACTACATTTAGCTCCTATTAGCAAATAAAATACGTTAGCAATAGCGTGTGAAAACACTGAAGCAGTCTGGGTTTATGCAAAGAAAAAAAAGGCAAAACAGAGCTATCATATTCACACAGAAGCTTAAAATTGAAACCAAATTATTTTAACACATTTTACGTCATCCTGTAGCTTGACGAGCTAAAACCGAGCTAACTAATTTCACTATAATGAGTCCATGCGTAGGCTTGGTTTATTTTGTATTAAACATAAAAGCACAGAAGTGAACAGCAAAATGTTTATTGTCACAGCTGTTCACGTTCAGAATAAGTTGTCTTTACAGCCGATCAAAACCACGAAAGCTAACCAGTGGGTCCAGACTGATGTTAAGAGACAGTCTTGCACATGATTGCCAACCGTCAGAGAGAACGCTGAGGTTGATGTGAGATTGAATCATAAGGGATTCAGTCACAGAGTCTCCAAAACCACTTAGAAATTAAAGGGAGGGAGAAAAACAGGCGTCCTCCACATCCTCGATTAGCTTAGCAGAACAAGCCATCAGCGTGAGGCTGTAATCAAGCTGTCAGCATCGAGGACCGGATCTTAATGAACGCAAAGACATAGTGTCACCCAGTTTCCACGTTTTTATTTGGGAAAAAGTAGGAAATGACAAAGGGACGGTAAGATGTAAAGACAAAACTGCAAAAAGGCAGAGTGACAAATCAAATCTTTACCACCTTTTGGGCAGCCTTCTGCCGGCTCTGATTAAAGTCCAAACTCAAAGGAAACAACAAACGTAGCGGCGAACATCTAATCTCCCTGAAAGCAGATGCCAGTCGAGCTAATACCAATCTGCTGGACCCAACAGAACACGTCTGACAGATTAGACGCCATTTCGTTCACCCTGTTTGAGCAGCAAAACAAACACATCGGATACAAACACGCCTCACCGAAGTTTAATGTTCAAACGTCTGCATGCTTCCTCTTCACACCCAGAACTAAAAGGTATGAGAATCTCAGTGCTGCTTTGGGAATAGGTCGGTCCCTCGTTGGCTGCCCCAGCTCTCGGTGATCAGGATTAGCTGAATGGATCATCCCCTGCGTAAAACAAATCGACCCGTTCATCCAGATTTGGAGACGTTTCACTGCGGATCAGAACACTTTTTAACTCGTACTGTTCCTGTTGCACCACTGCAGAGAACAAAACGAACCAGTGACGACGTAAAACTCTGTCTGGTCCTCCAACTTGATTTCAATCTGAATTCTTTGGACAACGCATTAGGTACGCCCAGGTTTTTTTCTGAACAGGAAATCAACCGTCAGATATTTTTTAAAGCTTTTTTTTTTTAAAGCTGCAGTGGCACTCAAAAAACAGCACCAACCTGTGATGGAGGCTGAACTTTAAATCACTGCGTTTGCGAACAGGAACAGAAAATTAGGCATCAGCCGCGCCTCCGGGGAGACAAACAGGTGCTGATTAATGCTGGATTTAATGCATATTCACACTGACTGATGCACCATCCCATATGCAGTTTCCCCTGCTGAGCAGTCACCCAATCCGACCCCTTGTTAAAGCACGACTCGTGCTGTTTAAAAACACAACATTGGCGCAAACTGCTTTTCAACAAAGCATCAAAAAGTGGTTGATTCTTTCATAAATCACAAAACTTAACATTGAAGGAACGAGATTATAAACATCAGTTTAAGTTAACATGCATTCACAGATAATCATGGTTGATATGAATGCAGGAGAGGTTGAAAGTAGGCCTGTGGTGATAAACAATAAATCAATTAATTGTGCGATAAATGAAAATTATTGACCTAATTTTCATTTATCGGTTTCATCGTTGCTTCATGTCTCTCTCTTTCTACTGAAGACACTGGATGACAAAAGGCTCAACTCTGGTGCTCTTCACTGACTCCTCCCTTTCTCTTTTCTCGTTAAAATCTGTTTTAACGATCCAAAAATCGTGTTTCTGGATCGTTAAAAGCAGCTAAGCTGAGAAGCTAAGCTACGAGCTAAGCTAACAGGCTGACATCAGGAAAAAACCTCCGTCTAGTCGAAGCTCCAAAATTCACGGTTGAAACCCGTGCCTTCGTCGAAAAAGTTGTTTTTCTCTGCAAAAAGAAGCTGAGAACTTGTTTACTGATTTTTTTTATTAAAAGCTTTGTGTGACAAATGCTATGCTAAAGAGCTCAAACCACACTGAGCGTCCGCCACTTTCAGAACCAAAAAACAGGAAGAAGAGACAGCCCATGTCACGTCAAGGGGCCTCCCTTCCATTTTTCTTAAAGAGACACGCTGCTCGCTCCCTCACTATCCATCCTTCGGTTCAAACAGTTTTATACTGCCAGCCGGTGGTCAAAAAAGATACTATACACAAAAATTAACCAACAATTCTTCTTAAATTTGACAATAATTACTAATTATTGTCAAATTTCAAACAATATTATTGTTTATCACAATAATTTCTGAGACAATTAATCGCCCAGCAAAAATTGTTATCGTGACAGGCCTAGTTGAAATGTCCAAATATCAGACTGTTATATTGGTCAAATTTATCCAACTTTCATCCCCAAACCAAGACCCTTTATCAAACGCTTGAATTCGTGTTTCACTGACTGGTGATGACTTGTTGGCTAAAACATTTCACTAGGGAGTCTCCAAAATGTCTCAAAACTTTTAGATTTCTCAGTTTCTCCAGGGCTTGTAGTTAAATCACTTGCTCTTTCAGAGAATATCTAAGATTGAGGTGGGTACGGTAATGGCAGAGGGGTGCAATGAAATAATGTGCACGGGCTAGAACAGGGGTGCCCACGCTTTTTCAGCATGCTACTTTTAAAATAACCAAGTCAAAGTGATCTACCCCGTTCACACGGGAACAACCTCTGGAAACGTTAGTGGGTTTTTTTTTCCAATTTTTTGGGGGGTAATAAACAAAAAATGAGTGAGTTTACACGAAAACACTGTTGTTTCCGTGTCAGTCGGGTTGCCAGATAAGAAATTATGACCTATAGTACTGCTGCTTTAAAATGATGGTATTTTGATCTACACTGTCATATGTGTTGAGTAAAGATTATAAGATGAGGTGTGTGTTGTGTTTGTTGAACATGTGCACAGAAAAGGAAGGGATAAATAAGACATTTTAAATTTATATGACAACCAATGAAAATCTCCACTCTGAGACCTGGATTCAGAAACCATCAGTTTCAGATAGAATCAGGGCTGTTGACGTGTAAATGAACGGCCGAACGTTTCACGTCGCGTAAACGGGGCCTCAGATTGGCTGCCCTGTCTGTCAATCAAGAGACAAATTTCATATGAGGATGGATTAATTGGCTGAGGTCAATTTGTTAATGCCATGCCATCTACTCATAATACCTTTGAGATTAACTGGTAGATCAAGATCGACGTATTGGGCACCCTTGGGCTAGAATGTAATTTTGCAAGCCGTGCACTCAAAAAATCAAATGCCATGTTCAAAAATGGCCATGCAAAATGCACGGCACAACTCGATGGTCGCTTGTTCGCCAACTAGTCTCCAACCGTCAGAGCCCAGAGAGCTACTGCCTAAATGTTTAAAGTTAGTGCCGTACTAATACCATCACCCAGAGAGGATTGTTGTAATCACTTATCCTGGCATTTAGATGAAAGAACTAAGGATTGGATCGAAGCATAAAGCAGTAAATCTACTTTCAGTTCTAACAACTGCTTGTTTTGGTTTGAAATGTGACTAAGAGCACCAGCATCTGGTTGTTTGTTTGTTTCAAACCAAGTAAATCTGATTTAAGAGAGGCCTAATTACCCAGATCTGGACTAAGCTATCCATCCTTTCACATCTATCTTGGGCTCTGCCCAACAGCAAAACGAAAATCAAATATTTTCACTGCTTACAAGTTTTCATAGTGATAAGTCACATGCTTTGATATAAAAAATAAAGTTGATTAAATTTGCAAAAGCTTCATTGTTCCCAGTTTCTTTTAGCTTGTCTGTTAGGTCACAGATTTTCCCTCAGAAGTTAAGTCATTCACTTTTTTTGGTTGTAGTTTTAGGACGGAATCACCCTGTCAAGATTTTACATGCCCCAATAATAGTCTGGTTTGAGGTCAACTACAGGAACAAGGGTGAACTTTTCTGCCTCTAATCCAACGCACTGTAAAACAACCTTTTAAAGTCTTAGCTTTCTACCATTTAACTTATAAGTCAAGTGGCGTTTACATCTTCCAAATTTATTCAGGAAATGTTAAGCGTTAAAAGCAGAACCAGGTTTAGGTTTATTGTCATATGCAGCTCAACACAAGGTCAACAATGCAATTAGGGATGCACGATATTGGATTTTTGGCTGATATCCGACATGCCGATATGTTAAACTTGTTCGTCCCATAACCGATGCAGATACCGATATTTTATATACTTTCCTTTGTCAGAACATAGCTCTCTTATTTAGGTTTATTTGCTACAAAAATTGTGCAACAGCTGTAAGAGCTGATGACATTTATTCAATAACAGACATATGATATGCATAGCACTTTAACTTATATTAAATGAAAAGTGTTAAATGTTATTTATTAGTATTAGTCACCTGCGATGCTGTCTCACTTGTGGAGGCTTGTTCCAGGTTCCTAGCTGCAGTGTGGGATCCTCTGCACTCCTGTGCATGAAGGACAGCCTTTTTAAGTTCAAAGTTTTTGTCTATCCATTGTGCCATAAGACTAATCATGCTAACGGGGCTAACACTTGACGTCCAAATGTCTGTGGTAAAACTCACCCAACAAGTCGTGCTATCAGCTATTAGCTTCTCAATGACGTCGGAAATGACGGCTTGTAACTCGGGTAACGATACGTTGGAAAAATACCTCCGACTGCGGACGATTTAGCGAGGCTCAACGTAGTCCATAAATCTTGAGAATCCAATATCCTCACCAACAAAAAATAAAACTTCCACACGGCAGACATTTTAAATTTTTCTCTCCACCATGATATCGAGTAGGTGCACATGACATCATCACGTTGTGCTGCCGCTGCAGGCAAAACCAGCGTCTTTTATATCGGAAAGTTATTTTAATGGAATGACCAATGTCCGATATTGAACTTTAATGCTAATACCGGCAGTTACCGATACACGCCGATAATATCGTGCATCCCTAAATGCAATGAAATGCTCTGGACAATGAGAACTGCCGCGACTCGCCCAAAAAAAAAAATCATCAACAAGAAATACCAAAGCATGCAGCAAAAATAACAAAAACAAGGTGCCAAAAGTGAAAAAGAAATATATCTAGAGCAGCATGGTTCTATTAGCAGAGTGGTTCTGATAGCAGTGAGGTTCTCTTAGCAAGATGGTCCCATTAGCAGCATGGTATTGTAGCAATGTGGTTCTTTTAGCTGCACACACATGTCAAACTCAAGGCCCGGGGGCCAAATGTGGCCCTCGTTGACATAATCGTTTTTTTTCATTCAACCTTTATTTAGACAGATAAATCCCATTGAGCCTCGAGGACTCATTTACAAGAGAGACCTGATCTCTGGCCCCCAAGATGATATGTTAAATGTAAAATACTTTTATCACTTGAATTTTTTCAGTAATCTTTGATTATGATGTCAAAAGTGCAACAGGGAACATGAGACCAATCAAACTCTCATTGAGGAACCTGTGACTAAGAAAAGATGTTGGGTATCTGATTCGAGTAAATGTAGATTCTGAAATTGGCCCTTAGTTTGAAAAAGGTTTTCATTTTGGTCCCCATTTGTAAGTGAGTTTGACACCCCTATTTTAGCAGCATAGTCCTATTAGCAGAGTGGTACTGTTAGCAACATGGTCCTGTAAGCAGCATGGTACTTTTAGCAACATGGTCCTGTTAGCAGCATAGTACTGTGAGCAGAGTGGTTGTGTTGGTATTGAGGTTCTCTTATCAACATGGTCTTCTTAGCAACATGGTCCTGTTGCATGGTACTGTTAGCAGCATGGTACTGTTAGCAGTGTGGTTCTTTTAGCAGTGTGGTTCTATTAGCAGCATAGTCCTATTAGCAGAGTGGTTCTGTTAGTAGCATGGTACTGTTAACAGTGTGGTTCTTTTAGCAGTGTGGTTCTATTAGCAGCATAGTCCTATTAGCAGAGTGGTTGTGTTGGTAGTGAGGTTCTCTTAGCAACATGGTCTTCTTAGCAACATGGTCCTGTTAGCAGCATGGTCCTGTTAGCAGCATGGTCCTGTTAGCAGCATGGTACTGTTAGCAGTGTGGTTCTTTTAGCAATGTGGTTCTATTAGCAGCATAGTCCTATTAGCAGAGTGGTTCTGTTAGTAGCATGGTACTGTTAGCAGCATGGTACTGTTAGCAGCATGGTCCTGTTAGCAGCATGGTACTGTTAGCAACATGGTCCTGTTAGCAGTGTGATTCTATTAGCAGTGAGGTTCTGTTAGCAGAGTGGTTATGTTGGCAGTGACATTCTATTAGCAACATGGTACCGTTAGCAGCATGGTACTGTTAGCAGAGTAGTTCGGTTTGATAGTGAGGTTCTGTTAGTGGCACAGTTTTATTAGTAGCGCGGTCCCCTTAGCAGCCTGATGATAATAATGACTGCGGCAACAGAGGAGGACTGCCCTCCAGAACTGGATCTGGCAGACACAGAACATCCAAGGTTTCCCCGTGGAACCCAACTGTTCTGTAGAGTTTGATCCATGCAGGGAGATGGAGGATCATGGAGATGGCCACCATGATAGGCCGGAGCCTGAGCCCGAGGCTGGAAGGGGGCCGGAAATTGAGCTACGATGGCAAGGCAGCGACACACAAAATTCCCAAAGTGCATCGTGGTCATACCCGTAGTGTGGGTACACAGCGTAGGCGTAAAAAAAGTTAAAACACAAACAACAGGAACAAAAAAAGAGTGAGTTGAAGCGGAACTCCCGTCAGTGCTACCATCCTGTGGCACACGTGACGTCACACACCACTGGACACATCTTTAAAGAAACTCACAGAAACTACTCATTGAATTATCATCTACAACTGATTGACTTCTGGAGTCCACCCTATTTAAGATGGACGCCACAGCTAAGTAGTAGCTGAGAGTCATTCACAACACATAGCATGAGCTCTCACCACTGCATGCAACTTTGATTTTAACGATTGACCAAAACAGCTGTATCTGTGTCATTTCTCAACATAAGATGACCTTAGTTTAAAACTCATGGCATAAAAGAGAATGTGTTTTTAAGGAATGCTCAATCTTTATTTATTTTATCAATAATTATTATTTTTTTATAAAGTCTACCAATCAGGAAGTGATAACAAATTCCACTTGAGCCTGAAGGCTTTTCAGAAATTGTATACAGGGAGAGTTGTTTCCAATATGATGATGAATACAATGATGAACCGTTTAGTTAACTTCAAGAGTCCATTCATGTCTACAGAAAAGAAAGTTAATTTTATTTTATTGATGCATTTATCTGCTCAGAAACATGCCCGCCCGCAGCCAAGTGGCTCATTGTTGTTCGAAGGGCACAACTTTAACACAGTTCGTGGAAGGGTTAGCATAAAGATTAAATTAATGTGAAAAATGCAGCTTTGTTGTTAGCAACCACAGCCAAGTATGAGAAGCAGGAAGTTCAATAGTTAAATCAGAGATTAAAAATTAAAATAGCAGCAGAAATGCCTGAAATGTTGACAAAACGTTGAGTAAGGGTGGACGATATACTGAGTGTGTTCACAGATATTCCTCGTGCAACATGAAATATGTGTAAATTTGAACAGTTGTTTTTTTATTTCCTAGAAGTTTGGCTTCTCCCAGGTGCTTCAGATACATGAAAACTCACTCCCTCTCCAGTTCAGAAACCACAGTAGACCAACTGATTAACATCACTTCTGCTGTTGGATCATGTAAGGGCACTTCTAATTTTTTATATTTAATTTAATAAGAGAACAAGGGTCAGAGGTCAGGTCTGCTACTTTTCTCCAGTGTTTCTAAATATATTGTTGAACTAAAAACCTAATATACAAGTATAAACACAGTGGGACTAAAAGAGGATTAAAAAAATTACAATAATTATTGTATATCGCAATAAAGCTAAAAATACAGTAGTCCCTCGCTACTTCACGGTTCGACTTCCGCGGACTCGCTCTTTCGCGGTTTTTCAACCTAAGATTGTAAATAACACATGATTGTTAACTTTATCATTATGTGATTGGGACGGTAAGGTATAAAATGTTAACGAAAAAATATTTTGGACAGGCACCGCCATTTTGTAGTTTTCTTTCAATAAACCTATACTGTAATGTCAGTCAAAAGAACTACACTACCCAGAAGCCAACAGTGCTTCCGTCCAATGATTTCTGCCAAAATGGAGGGATAGTTTAGCAATGCAAAGTCAGAAGTAACAATCTATCTATTAAGATAAAAGATGAGATTTTTGATCCCACAGGAAATTGTTGTGCCAGAGTTTCAGTACAAAGAAACATACACAAAGAATCACACAAGATATAAAAAGTATAGAATAGAGAATAGAAAAACACCAACAATTAAGTTCTAAAGAAGGGCAGGTGCAGACAGAAACATTAAAGTGTTTGTTGTGGTCTAGGATTCATTTTATTTTATATTAATTTTGATTAAGCTCACAGAACTGGCAGGAAAGTTGCAAATAATCCTGAAGCTCAATTATCCACGCGCACATCAACCTGGACGGGGTGGTGGGCTTCGTCGCAACAAGGTACGTCTGCCGAACCGGAACCGAGCCAGACCAGAACCGAGCTGCTGGTCTGCAGAGCTGATGAGTACCCATATAACATTTTGCAGTACGGTAGTCCCTCGCTACTTTGCGGTTAGTTTTTTATGGACTCGCTCTAGCGCGGTTTTTCAAAGTAAGATTGGACATGACACACTGATTGTCATGGCTGATTGATGGATGAGCCGCACGATCGGCATGGATTTTTCATTTAATATAAATTATTTTATATTATTTATCCCCTGCTGCACCTTTGTGCAAGTCCTGCAGCTGATCAGCTGATCTCCGTGCAAAGTAGCGAAGTGGGCGTGGCTGAGAGCGCTTGCAGGTGGCAAAGAGCAGACGAGGCAGAGAGCAGAAATCATGTAATTCTGTGCTCTTTTAGAGCGTTTAAAGTTTAGAAATATTGTTTAGAATATTGCAAGAGTGTGGGAAGGGTTTAAAACACCTTAATATATATATACATTTATTAACCTTTTATAAACCAGGCAAATCCCATAGAGATCACAGAACTCTTTTGCAAGGTAGGCCTGGGCCTGAAGGCAGCCCAACATGCATGTTTTTGGGCTGTGGGAGGAAACCAGAGTACCTGCAGAAAACCCACACAAGCACAAGAAGAACGTGCAAACGCCACACAGAAAGACCCAAGGTCCAACCCAGGACCTTCTTGCTGTGAGGCAACAGTGCTAAACACTGAACCGTCGTGCTGCCATACATATACCCATATCAGCGTTTCCCCTACCAATATACAAACGGGGCGCCCTGCCCCGTCAACAAAACCGAGCGCCCCGTCTACCGAACTGTGTGCACCCCCCAACCACCTGTTGGCACTGACGTAATGCAAATCTAGCAGCTTGCAATGCAGGTGCGGTAGCTAAAAAGCTACAGTAAAGGCAGCCTCTTCCCTCATGAGCCCTCACAACCTTCCAAAGCTGTCGGTACAAACAGTGCATGGCTCAGATGTGTCTCTCCCCCCCCCTGTCGATGCAAACAGTGTGCGGCTGTGTCTCTGTCCCATCCCCAACCCCCCGAGCTCTAAAACGGTTGGTATAAACAGTGCTCAGGACATGCCTCCGTCCGTCCTCCCCTCCCCACCAACAAAAATCACGGCTTATATATATATATATATATATATATATATATATATATATATATATAAGTGTTTTTTCACATATCACGGGGCTTCAGGGTACAGAGCCCCCATGATAAACGAGGGACTACTGTATATTCAATTCAATTCAAAAATACTTTATTAATCCCAAAGGGAAATTATTTGTTGTTGTAACTCGTTGTCCTCATTTCATTAAGAGATGTTATAGATACTGATGGCTGTAGACAGGAAGGATCTCTTGTAAAGGTTCATCCCACAGTGGATCCCAAGAAACTGGCTGCAGATGCCGTCCGATCCGTCCACTCAGACTCGGCTGGCCTCTCGGTTCTCCGGGGCTGTAGGACCGCCCGAATGCCGGGCAGAACTCCTCCCAGTGCGATGGCCACTCCTCCCAGCAGTCTGCCAAGCTCCTCATCCCTGCGGCCAGCCAACTGTAAGTGTTGACGGACGATTCTGTCCTTCTGCTGTCATGAGTCGTGTTTCCTGCTAGTTCCAGGATCTCAGTGGTCAGGCACTCGAGCACAGCTGGCAGGTACATGAGAATGCATCCACAGAACATCCTTTTCAACTCATTTGAGATTTAGGGCTGTTAGCTGAGATATTATTTGAGCTTTTGAGATGTTAATCAGCTACTGTTGGTTGTAGAAAACAGCCTCATTGCCATGGTTACGCATCATAACAAATGCCCAAAACTAAAAAAGTTTTAGTAAAAATCCTTCCAGCTGCACAGCATCTGATACCAGAGGAAACAATCATCCAAAAAATGTGATTGACATCCAGAAAGAGAGGAATTAAAGTTTCCAAAAGCAAAATCTCAGAATGAAAGTAACAGAGCTGCTCCAACATGCAGCCACCTTGAGCAGCACAATTCTAGAACATATACGTATATATATACACGTATGTACGTATGTACGTATGCATATACGTATATTTTTGAAAATACGTAGGTTTAAGTGTTTAGAAACATTGTTTAGAACATTGCAAGAATATGGGAAGGGTTCACAAAGCGTTTATATATATATATAAATATTAAAATAAATATAGCGTTCCTACTTTGTGATTTTTCACCTATCATGGTGATGTTTGGAACGTAACCCCCGCAATAATCGAGGGACTAATGTATAGCAATAATATTTTCAGTCTATCCAGACCTAATCCAGAGCTAATTTTGTGCAACTTTTGGACCACCACTGTACAGGAAGTCAATGTTTTGCTCCCTACACAGAAAAATGGCCTCCTGAGGAACACGTCATCTCAACACTCTTATTTATACCCAATATAGAATCAAGCGCAAGTCCTCCCCCCACTCTGACACAAGCTGAAGATGGTCTGTGTGTTCCTCTCCGATAGAAGCCGAACACAGGAAATTCCACACATGTGAAATATGCCTTAGAGAGGTCTGGCTAAAACAAGATTTTTTTTTTTTTTTTTTTCATAAATGGGGGGAAAAAACAAAAAAGGAAGTAAGTGGAGAGAGATTGTGTTGTACGAAAAGAGAGAGAGGACTGATGCAAAGATTGAGGCGAGAAAGGACTCCGCTGTTTTATAGACTTTAATAAATGTGTGCCAGTCTGAGGGCGTGTTCCTGTCGTACAATTTACAGTGTGTTATATATTACAACTGCCTACTGTGTGTGTGTGTGTGTGTATATGTATATGTGTGTGTATGTGTGTGTGTGTGTGTGTGTACACTCCGGCTTACATGTGCCTGACTTTACACTAACTACAGGGTGTAGCTCTGGGCCTTTGAAGTCATCTCCACACCCTGGACTGAACTCAAACACATGCTACTGTACAGCATCCCATAATAATCCATGGAAAGAAAAAAAACATGCTTTTGACTCGCAGGGAACACTGAGCTCACTTGTAACACGTCATGAAGCAGATTACTTGAAAACTGTTGTGAATATTTCAATAAATACCACCCATTTCTTAAAGCAATGCTTATCGCTAGCCGGCCTTCATGTTTAAAAGAATGACTTGCAGTCGTTTTGGTCAAATCTTGGAAACAGTGTTGTGCACAAACAAACACAATGAAGAGAGATGTTGGGTGATTTGCTATAGTTTGTCATAAGGCTGGACAATAATTCAATATCGATATATGTCGCAATATAATTTTATTCAATAACGATGATATGAGTTTTAAGCACATTTTCGATAAGATTACAGCGTTTTACTGACGCATTTCTTTTTCTGTTCGGGTTGCAACGGCCGCTTCAACCCGAACAGAAAAAAGTGCGACACAACTACCGATACGTAAGTGCGTGGTGATGTAGATGTTACGCAGAGCTCGAGTCCAGAAGGCATTAGCGGTAGCAGGCTAGGCTAATCTCCAACGCGTGTTAAGTTTTCGCTTCAAAATGAGTTCCCATGACCGTCAGAATGTGACTGAACAAGCTTTCACAAGTGAAGAGAAAGCAGACGACATAATTGATAAGAGAGGAAAGACAAATTCTGCGTTGTGGAAGTGGTTCGGCTTTCTAAGATCCGATACACTGCAGGTTTCAGTGTTCTGCAAAATGTGACGGAGAGTCGTTCCAACTAGCGGTGGGAACACATCTAACTCGTTCCACTCTATAGAATATGCTGAGAGTCACAAGATGAAGCACAATAAAAGTTTGAGCCAACGTGTCCCTGAAACAACTCCCCCAGCTGTATCTAAAGAAAAACGCGACAACGGTTAGGTTATGTTGTTTAAAGTTAAAACTATTAATATTGACAAAGTTGAGAGTTTTATGTTTATTTGACGGTGATTTCAAGTTGTTTTTTTAAGGCTAAATACAAATAAAATGCGAACATTAATTTATTTGTAGTTTGCACAGTTTTTCTGAGGCTTTTATATTGTTTATATCATCTAGTGAAGGGTGATGCCTATGACAAACTAGGGCTGGACGATATGGCCAAAAACTTTTATCACGATATAATGTTTTTGCTTGTCTGTTACTAAAATACGTCTTCATATTCAGAGGTGTGCAATGAACATTTTCTCTAGTGACAGGTCCTTTTATGGTCCTTTCTCTTACTTTTTATTTCTGGCTATACACTTTGCACAGGAGTGAAGATGTCCCTGTCGTTTCACAGATTCCATTCAGAGTCAGAGTCGGAGAGATTTATTTGTCATTCGCATCTCATGTGGGACATGTGGTGGAATAAGATTATGCATTATGTATTATTCAAAGGCAAACAAACGAGGCTTTGCATCCTTTAAAAACAGAGATGCTTCAAAACGAAGGGGTTGATCTGTGTTGCACAACGACAACAAAACTCAAGTTTAATGTAGTACTTTAAAGTTTTATGTACAGGTATTTCAACGTTTAAGTGTTAAGATTCAAAAAAATTTTTACCATCTATTTACCATTTACCAAATTTACCATCTTAAAAGTTTTAAGATGGTAACTTTTCTTCCCTAAGGACCATTGCAATCCAGCAAAGTTCAGTCAGGTCATCTGGATGGTTTCTTATTTTGTTGAGACGTTTTGTCCTTCATCCAAAGGACTTCACCAGTCCAACAAAAAGACAAGTCAACAGTCAACAACAACAAAAAAAAAAAAAGAAACTGTCCAGATGACCTGACTGAAATTTGTTGGATTTTTTTTTACCTGGATTATTGAGCATGAACTTTGATGTTTTGAATCACTTTGGCTATGGCTGCCTCAGAGGAGTGGATGGGGGAGAGGGCGGGTCCCAGAAATCATCTTATCACCAGCAAACTGCTTGGTCCACTACAGGAGTGTGCTGCTTGTGGGACTGAGTATGTTTGTGGCTCCTTGGACTGATGAAGTCCTTTGGATGAAGGACGAAACATCTCAACAAGAAACCGTCCATATGACCTGACTGAACTTTTTTGGATTTTTTACCTGGATTAATGAGCATGAACTTTGTTGCAAAGCTTTTTACACACTAAGTAACTACATAAACTGATGATGTGTTTATTTAGTTGTGTTTATTTACATAAAAACAATCTGATGGTTTACTGGCTTCTTGAAGGAAGTTTTATATTTTGCACCTTTAATAACAGGAAAGCATTTCTGTTGGTTTGTATGTCTGGTGGGTGTTGAGGAGTGCATTTGAATGCAACAAAGCAAAACCAGGAATTCAAACGTCAAAGATGATGCACTTTTGTCTGTAAAATGAAGCAAAGCTAAACTTAAATGAAGACAAAACAATAATCTAAAGGTGCTAAAAGACTTAACAGCAACCCTCATTACTGTTTCTAGGCCTTGACACTTTTATAAAATAACCAGTCTATAAAAAGTAAAGTAGTAGCAAGGAAAGGTGGTAATGTGTAGCAGAGATGTCCAACTTCCTGTTAATGGGAGATCTGAGCTTTGCATCCACATGCCATCTGTTTTAAATTAGCACCTCCACAAGGAGCATGATATCCAGCCGCAGTGGTCACACGCTGAGGTTTAGAGTCCTAAATCTGTGACAGCGAGGGACAAACAGGCCTCAGATTGATGACAGCAGCACCGGAAGACAGAGGTGAATATTAGATCAGAAAGAAGAGGGGACCTTTAACCCAACCGTGGGCTTTTTCTTTAATCGAATCACGTCGGACTGAAGTGTTCAGGCTTGGAGGGGACAAGATACACGTGCCACTGACGCTGAGTGAAGAGCGGAAGTTTCTGGAAACCATCTGACAAGCAGAGACCTGCTATGCCAGACTTTTACTGCAGTGAAGACCGATGCACACATTCAATGCAACGTTCAGTCAGATACCATGCAGCTGAAATCAGATGTTTACATACAGTACACTGTACAGTGTTTCCCCTAGTTTGCTTGCCATGGTGGGGTGCTCATCTCATCCATGATTTTTGCTGATGGTGAAGGATGGAGACATGTCTGAGTGCAGCTTGTACTAACAGTTTTTGAGCTGGGGGGGGGGGGGGGGGGAATTCAACATGAGGGAAGAGGCAATGTGAGTGCTGCCTTTGGCTTTTTAGCTAGAGAGCCTGTATTTTGCGCCACTAGCTTAGTGATATGCCAGTGTCGGGTGGGGATGGGAAGGGCAAGTTCAGTTTGGTAGGCGGGGTGCTCAGTTCTGTTGACGGGGTGGGGCACCCCGCCTGTAAAATGGTAGGGGAAACACTGCTAGAAGACAGAACCATTTTTTTCTCACTGTCTGATATGAAATCAGACTAAACCTTTCCTGTTCCTATTTGCAAAATGCCTGAATAATGAAATATTTTTTTCATTGTTTTCTTTTAAGTCACACGTTTCCATCCATGTTCTTAGTAGCCGAGTTGCCTTTAAAATGTCTGACTTGGGTCAAAAGTTTTGAGTTTCCTTCAACATGAGTTTTTTAATAATTTGTTGGACTTTTAACCCATTCCTCCTGGGCGACTGTGGCTGAGTGGTTAGAGCAGTTGTCCTTCAATGCAGGAGTTGGGGGTTCTAATCCACCAGCAGTCACATGTTGACGTATCCCTGGGCAAGACACTGAACCCCTCGTTGCTTCCTATGTGTGTCCCATTGGTGTATGAATGTGATCTAAAACTCTGATTAGTCTCTTTAGAATGATTTGTTCAATTAGCTTTGTATAGATCTAGTAGGGTGCTGTATGAATGGGTAAATGAGGACACAGATTCTAGTGTAAAGCGCTTTGAGTATCTCTATAAGAAGAAAGGCGCTATATAAGTACAGTTCATTTACCATTTACCATTTACAAAACTGGCAGCAATGAGTTTGGAGGTCACTTTTTCAGCTCTGTTCACAAATTTTCTACGGGACTGAAATCATGGTTCTGTGATGGCCGCTCCAAAACATTGACTTTATTATCCTTCATCCACTTATAGCTAATTTGGTGGTATGCTGATTGTCATTGTCCATTTGAAGACCCATTAGTGTCCAAGCTTCAACTTCCTGGTCGATGTCTTGAGATGTTGCTTCATATTAATAATAATTCTTCATAATGTTCTTTCCTCATGATGCAATCTAGTCTGTGACGTGCACCAGTCCTTCTTACAGCAGAAAACCCCTACAACATATTTCATACTTAGGTCAGTGCAAGCTAGCCGCAAACCAATATATTGGTAAGGCTGATAATTTAGGCTGATATAGACATTTGGGGAACTATTGGTATCAGTAATAATTGTCCCATTATGTGTGGATATAAGCACTTCTAATTTTTACTCCTAAAACATTGGAACCAGTCGTAAATGTATAATGCATCAAGCAGAGGGCAAATGAAGACTACTTTCAAGTCATGGCCATTTACTTAAGTTTCACTTTCACATTCAAAACAGACGAAGCAGTGAGCAATATTGTGTAACATATTTTGATGAACAGAGCATAAGTTTATTATAACTGATCCGTAAAACAAATCAACACTAATAAATTCTCTTCAATCCTCCAAACCACTTTTCATTAGCTATGTGTCTTTCAAGTTAGCAAGCTAACATTTAGATAACCTAGCATAGGTTATCGCCTTGTAAAACTTTAGCCAGAACAATAAATCTAATGTAGCAGTAAATATATATCAGTGCTAGTAACAATGTCTTTGTCGTCCTCAAGAAAATGCAGTTTGTCTGAAATCTTACCTTCTCTCAAAAAAAAATTAAGTAAGATATCGGTATCGGTGATAGCCATAATTTCCATATCGGTCGGGTTCTAGTGCAAGCTTCCCCCTTTCCCCTCTAAATGACCATTATGGCCAAACAATTCAGTTTTAGTTTTCATTAGACTACACAAAATGTTTCCAAAAGTAAATATCTGTTTCTCTGTGCGCATTTCCAAACTGTAATCTGATTTTGATGTTGCTTTTGAAGTAGTGGCTTCTTTCTCACAGAGAGTCCGTTCAGCTCGTGCATATTCTCTGATCAGCTTAAGCAGCATCTTCACATGATTTTTACCCTTTGTTTTGGGGTTGAAGGGCACATTTTAAATTAAAGCATCTCCTTCCCGAGCAGTTTGATGGCATGCCATTCCCATGGCATTTATATTTGTGTATAATTATTCAAACAGATAAATGTGGCACCTTCAGGAATCTGGAAATTTTAACAAGAGTTGTGGAGGTCGACTTCTCTTCCTGATGTTTTGGCTGATATATTTAGATTTTCCCATGACGTCACACAAAGAAGCAGTGTGTCTAAGGTGTGCCTTAAAAAGCATCCACAGGTGTGCCTCCAGTTAACTCAAATGTTGTCAACTAACCATTTAAAACTTTCAAAAGCTATGACTTCATCATCTAGCTTTCCCAGATTGTTCAAACATAATAAACTTAGTGTATGTAAAGTTGTGTCTAAGTAAAAGTGATCAAACTTCTATTTTTGCATTTAACAAATAGGAGACAACTATGTAAAACAGAAAAGGTTTAGTATGATTTAATGCCAGACAGTGAGAAAAAAAATGGTTGTCTCTTTTTTTTAATTATGTTTAGTGTAAATTCAAGTCAATTCAATTCAGTTTATTTATATAGCATCAATTCACAACAAAGTTGTCTCAGGGTGCTTTACATCTGGTTTCAACTGTATTGTTGGTTATACGTGTCAGAAAAAGCCCACATCTGGGCCGAGCGTTAACACCAATAAACACACTCCTCTCCCAGTTGAAGTCAACAACCGTCAAGCCCATATGGAGCAGATCTGTCCTCCTGGCATTGCAAGGAAATCACCCGTCAGTAAAGCCTCCAAAACAATCAAATCTGCACTTATCCCCCCCCCCCCCCCCCACCCCCAATCCACCAAACAGGAATGAGTCATGTTAAGATCTGGAATACACATGAAGTTAGTTTTTGTTGGATGGGGAACTTCAAGCACCACCCTCATGATAAATGACTAACAATATGTTGTTTTGACATCTATTTTTACTAAGAGCTAATCCCCAACTGCTGCCATGAGGCCATACAAGTGATTTCACATGTTTTAGCCCATTTAGTTCCGAGACAATACATTTACATCTAATATTGGCATAAAAGCACCAGTACATACATCAAATTATACAACGATCGTTTTTGGTTTTGCACCTTATTCAAAAGGTTGAACCAACATCACTTTTTTTTTTTTCAAACTGTGTACTTACATTTGAGTACTTGCCAATGCATAGTACCAAGATAAATATGAATAAATGCCATAAGACTGTCCCTCCAAAGACTTTACAGCCTTATTTTGAGATTGTTGCAACCTAAAATGTCTGTTTTGTTGTTTTCAGTTGTGGGGTTTTGTAGCTTTATCTTTTTCTTTAACAAATCAAGAATAAAATAATTTGTGAAATTTACTACCTGGCAGGTATTAAAAGTTGTTTTAATGCCATGGTCCAAATGCACAGGATTACGTCGAGGAATCAATCCGTTGACTATTATGAATTACAGGTTCTGCAGTGTTTCCCCCGTCAACAGAACTGAGCGCCTCACCTACCGAAATTGTCCTTCACCAACATCACACATTCCCTCACCCCCGTCAACAATTGCCGGAACTGACATAGCGCTAAGTTGTATTGCATGTAATACAGACACGCCAGCTAAAAGCTACAGACGTATTGCTCTGCTTCTCTCATGCATCCCCTCTTGACAAAATACACTAAGACGTGAGCGCCCTGCCAAGAAATTTGATCTAAGGGAAACACTGTTCAGCTGATGGGTTCTAGAGATGTGCGATATGGCATAAAATTCATATCACAATATGTATTGTGATGGGTGACTGTAACGATATATATCACGTTTTTGATATAAACCTTGCAATATGAATGGGAAAAAAAAGCATAGGGTGTCCTTTTGCCATCATTTATTTTGAAAACTGCTATACCACAAAATAATCTCAATTAAGAAAATTTCACTACTAGGTCCAAAGAGTTTTTAAATAATAAACAAATCAAGTATTAGGCTTCTTTCTTGTCATGCAAAACAGTGCAAAATACATCAAATGTAGTTTTAGCCATATGTTTTAAACAAAAGAATGAACAGCAACAGAGCAGCATTTTATACTGAAACACTTCACCCTCCAACCCTCTAGCGGGCGTCTCCTTCCGCTTTAAGGAGAGCTGACACAAAATGGCGACCAGTTTCCTCTGTGGCTTTGACCAGAGGGTCTCGCAGTAAAATCACACAACACAGCGTTCTTTTTACAGATCAGAGAGCAGGTTTAACCCGTTTTTCTTTTTTAGCTCAAATGCACTCTCTAAAGCTGACCAATGAACTTTCAACAAAAAAACCCAAAAAAAACTTTAAATGGAAAAAAGGCGTTTTGCGCATGCGTCCGAATGCAAGTAAGTCAAGCCGGCCCTAGTTACCTTATAGCTTCGCTACTTAGCTCTCAAAGAAAACACTTTAACACCACTTGTGCACAGTTTTCAACTAAAAAAAGTAACGAATAAATGTGACAACTCTGACTGTACATCAGACAGCATTACTGTGGTTAGCCGGTAGAATACAGATCTCTATCATAGGTTAAAGTCTAGTCCCTGTGATGGACTTGCGACCCGTCCAGGGTGTACCCCGCCCCTTGCACAGTGATTGCTGGACATGGGCACCAGCGACCCCCGTGACCCAAAATGGAATAAGCGGGTAAAGATAATGGATGGATGGATGGAGGTTAAAGTCTATCGTTACTACCGTGTACTGTATCTATCGCGCATTCCTAGTGGGTTCTAATACTTTTTATGTCTCTGTTGGATATTTCTGTTGTCAGCTGTTATCTGACAGATCCTCTCGGATTTAAGGTGGCATGCCTCCATTTAAAAGAAGAACCTGCCTTGGTGCTGATCATCATCATCCCTTCTAGCCGGGTCACAGCTCGGATAACTGAAAAAAATAATTTGACCAAACATTCTTGAGCATGTTTTAAGTTCATCTGTGTCTCTGTTCAAACTCAAGGCTCCACTTTCAAGTAATAAGTCTAGAAAATCACTTGCAAAATGTGATTTTTAGCATGTTTTCGTTCCGTAGGCTTAGGTCGTTTTCACTCTAGATAGTCCGGTAGACGCGGTTCGGTTTGGGACCAAATATTCATGAGCTTTTGTTTACATTTGAGCTGGTGAGTTTGCATTCACACTGCACTGTGCAGTCGAGTCAACCTGTTGAACCAACCTATTCCCCCGCTCGCCTGAGGGGGTGCTGCACCAAGAACTACTGAAAGAAACGACACAAAAACCTCTGAAGACACGTCTTCTTCTTCTTCTGTAAATAAAAATAAAAATGAAGTGGCATCAAGTTTTAGCAGTTTTAGGAGTTATATTTTGTCATTTTTCAAAAATGGACTTAGCATGAGCAGAAGACGAGACAGAAGACCATGGAGAATATTGTTTTTCCACACAAGGCAGCTGGCGGCTCCATATAAGGTCAGAGAAATGCATGTTTGTTTACCCTGTGGAGCGGGGCTCGGTCTATTTACATTCACACTGCACTCGAACCGCGCTGGAGTTCGCTTCTACCGGACCGAGTCCTAGGTTTTAGCCTGGGCCAGAGTTCGCCTTTTTGTTCCATGACAGAGTTCGATGGCGCGTTCACACCTCCCTAAACGAACCGGACTTTCAAGGAAAACGAGCTAGAGTTAGATTAAAGCGAACTAAACAGGACTAGTGTGAATGCACCCTTAGATTCCAGGAAGTGAAAATGTGCAGGGGGTGAAGGAGATTGGTCAAGTTTGTGGAAAACTGGCAAAGATTGGTAAAACAAAAAAATATATATATAATTCAATTGAGTAAAATTAGCATGGGGATGGTTAAATTTACCTTTAATTGTGATTGCAACTTCCTGGAGGGACTTATTAAACTTCTAACAATTTGACAAAGTGTTTAAAAATCAGAGGAGCTTGCCAAACTGACCTATTGGGGAGCTGTGAGATTGTTGGTAAGCTCTTGCACAACTGTTTACATTCCCAGGGTCCCTCTTCTACTCAATGAAACTCATGGAAAAGACTCATGGAAATTAAAAGTTTATTCAACTGACTGTAAAAAACACAAAAATGGCTATAATTCTGTAAATTTACAGATACTGAGCAAAATGTTGTAGCCTAGCGTAATCTAAAACAAATACTCCAAGTGCTACTCATTCCACAACACTTGTTTAAAACTGTCTAAATCTGAAACTCTCACTTTCAGGAATGCTAGGATTTTAATTTATTTGCGTTGTCAAATTATTCTTTAAGTAAATGTGAATCAGGAAAAGTTTTATTTGTGTTATTGAGTGGGTCCTTAAAATATGGCAGTGGTCATTAAAATGGCACAATACTGTACGGAATACACGCAAAACCTATTCATAGTCAAGCAGTTCTCCATCCATCCATTATCTTTACCCACTGCTTTCTTTTTTGGGTCATAGGGGTCACTGGTGCCCATGTCCAGCCAGTCACTGTGCAAGAGGCATGGGACACCCTGGACAGGTCTCTAGTCCATCACAGGGACACATAAGAGACAAACGAGACAAACAACCATTCACTCTCTCACTCACACCTAGGGGCAATTTAGTTACCAATCAGCCCAACATGCATGTTTTTGGTCTGTGGGAGGAAACCAGAGTACCCGGAGAAAACCCACGCATGCACGCAGAGAACATGCAAACTCCACTCAGAAAGGCCCCCAGCTGGGATCTGAACCGGCAACCTTCTAGCTGAAAGGCACCAGCTCTACCAACTGATCCATTGTGCCAGCTAAAAGAAACAAATTTGTCCACATTATTTATAAAAAACAAATTAATACCCACTCCGCGCCCCTAGGTGGTGAGAATGTCCACATTAACCACAGATAAAAAACTATTCTTAGTTTTGCAAAGTTTTCTGAAACTTTATTTCTTTCATTTTTTCTTTTTTCGGCTGCTCCCTTCCTCAGAGGTCACAACAACAAATTAACGTGCACAAAGACGTAGTAATTGTTGTTTTGTTTTTTTTACACTGGATGTCCTTCCTGACACAACCACAAACCACCGAGCTACCACAGCCCTGTGTGGAGCAGAGAGCTGCCATCGAGGGTGCCCGGGGGAGCAGGTAGTGGGGGTTAAGGTCCTTGCTCAAGGGCTCAGAGTGGGGCAATTGAGGGTGGAGACAAGTGTGGGCGCTTCACCTTTTCCACCTACATTTTGATGTTGTCAGTCCGGGAAGTCGAACCGGCAACGTTCCGATCACAAGCCCACCATCTCTAACCTCTGCGCCCCCTCTTTTATTTCTTTAATACCACTTACAGTTTATTATTCACAATTTCAGCACACATTCAAGCATTAACGGCAGCAGGATCAGACTAAAATGCTGCGTGCAGGAAAAACACTGATAAAAAAACAGCTCCATTGTTGTTTTGGTTTTCAGGGCACGAAGCAACAGTGGGCGTGCATGAATAAGGCTAATAGACTGTTTTTCAAAAGCTTTATATCTACGCACGTACAGCTCGACAACCTGCTCGCTGAGAGCCGACAGCTCTACTAACTGCGCCACCGCTGCCTGTCAAGCAGTTAAAGAGTTTGCAAAAACGATGGTGTTGATGAACAATATTTCAGCAAAAACCTAAAGGTAAAAAAAAAGCACCAAAAGCGCCTGGATGACTGAAGATACAGCGAAACGACTCAGTCGTGTCAAACATGCTGCCTTTCAAACTGTAATGAACCCACAGGTTTCCTGTGTGGACAGGAAACATCTGAGCGAGCCTTTCACCTTAGAGGTACTCTAAGTGCAGGCTATTAGTGTAAGTGATACAGCAATATTGTGGTCAGGGTGAAAAACAAGATGAATGCAGAACGTCTCGAGGGTTTAGAAGAAGAGGGTAGAGTGTGTTGAATTAGAATCATTCATTAAGACAAGAGGATGAAGTTAGGACCGAGCGGCAGCTGCACCACTGGTTCGATGCACCAACATAAAGTTTGGTGAGGCTATATTGACTTCCTGCTCTTGAGGGATTGAAGGGTGAGGTCATTCATCGTTAACTTAGTTTGACATTTACATGCTTGGAGCCAGCCAGCAGCTCAGGACACGTCTCTCTGATTACCTCTGTGGCCTGTTGTAAACTCAGATCTGCTGCTGTGTCCCGTAACGGAACATGAAAATAAAAGGATTTGTCAGGATTATCGTCTGGAGCCCGACGCTTCGGGTCTGAGGGTTCGATTCAAGCCGAACTGTCTTCAGATGTCTGCTACCTTTAGGATCTTTGAAACATTTAAAATTTACTTGGGTCAGGGAGATGGCACACAGCTGAGGACACTGAAGCTCTGTGTGTGGGTTTTCCATGACAGAGAGAAACCACCATGGTTACAGCTTCACTTGGGGTTGAAGATAGGGAGGAGGGCTTAAGACCTAAGGATTGCAATGACATAGCTCTTTTTGAAGGCACAGAGGTGTTCGTTGATCAATACCATGCAATGCAACAATTTAAACAACATTAAAGATCTATTTTCCATTTCTGAATACAACAAATTATCCAAAAAAAGCCTTTCAAAATGCACCAGAACAGGGTTCAATGGTTTACACTCCATCTCTGTCTTCTATCGAGTCATAGAGGCAACAGGTCCAGGAGGGAAACCCAGACATCCCTCTCCTCAGCAACACTTTCCAACCTGTCCTGGAGGACACTGGGACATTTCCAGGCCACAGAAGATTCACAATCCCTCCAGTGAGTTCTGGGTCTTCCCCAGGGCCTCATACCAGTGGGACATGTCCAGAAAATGTCTAAAGGTAGGCGTCCAGGAGGCATTCCAATCAGATGCCAGAACCACCTCAAAAGACTCCTTTTGATGCAGAGGAGCAGCTCTACTCTGAGCTCCCCCCAGATGATGGAGCTTACACGTTTTCTCTAAAACTGAGCCTGGCCACCCTACAAAGGAAACCAATTTCGGCCGATTGTATCCAGGAGCTTGCTGTTGTCTTGTTCGGTCATGACTGACTGAAGCAACACCCTCCTTACTGAAGGATGAGATCCCAATCCATTGATCCATCTCTCGTTCCATCCTGCCAACACTCATGAACAGGAAGGCCAGATTCTTAAACTACTCCTCCTGAGGCAAAGTCTCCCCACTGCCCGAAGGTGAAATTCCACCCGTTTCTGGTGGAGAACCATGGCCTCAGACTTGAACTGACTCTCATTCCAGCCGCTTCACACTTGGCTGCACACTGCCCCAGTGCACGCTGAAGGTCTTGGCCTGAAGACGTCAACAAAATCACATCATCTGCGTAAAGCAGAGACGAGACCCTGAGGTTCCCAAACCAGACTCCACGACTGCACCTTCAAATCCTGACCATGAAAACCACAAACAGTTTGGGCTGTTTGTGGTTTACACTGATGGGTGAAAATGTGCAAAAGTCAATAAACTGTACTTGATAAGCAAAATGATGGAAGGTGTTCGGAGGCTTGTTATTGTTTCCTTTTAGATTTTGATGAAAAAATAGCAGAAATGGCCCAAATGGAACCTAATAAAACAAAATTATGATCCTACCACCACCGTGTATCATCACTCATTTCCCCACAATTAACTTTTTTTTATTTTGTGCATTAGGTTCTGGTGTATTTTATTGGTATTTTGGTCATTCAGTCAATCAACGGCACTTTTTTAATCAGCCTCATAAAGCTTATTTTGAATCAATGTCAATGAGCTTTAAATCTAGGTTAGTAAATTATTTTAAACCAAAGTGGTCTGCCACCTTGCGTGGCAAAGTTTGAAACAAAGACCTGACGTGACCTGCTAACGCTCAAAGTATGTGTTGAGGTAAACTCTCAACCACGAACATATCAAATTTTAGCTCAAAGTCTGTAAAACTAACTGGACTACAGAATTCTGTTTTTGCATTTGCTAAACTCCATCAACTCCAGTTTGGACATTCTGTGAGTTTCATTAAAACTTGTCCATTTGTTCATGAGATAATTTGCTAACAGACACAATAAATTACATCACTGTACACCTTTTAAGGTGGCAGGTAATAAAAAGAGGAATGAATGGTTATGAAAAAAGCAGGATTGAATTCCAAGATTGAACTCTGTCTTGTTTTAAGATTCTACCAGCTGCATCGTCACTACATCTACAGGGTGGTTTATTATTTATTTGCAGAAAAAGTGGAGGTGGCATGGTGGTGCAGTTGGTAGAGCTGCCGCCTCTCAGTGAGAAGGTGGCTGGTTCAAATCCCGGTCCGGGGGCTTTTCTGGGTGCAGTTTGCATGTTCTCTCCGTGCATGCGTGGGATTTCTTTGGGTACTCCTGTTTCCTCCCACAGAGCAAAAACATGCATGTTAGGCAGATTGGTAACTCTAAATTGTCCCTAGGTGTGAGTGAGAGAGTGAATGGTTGATTGTCTATTCTATATGTGTCCCAGTGATGGACTGGAAACCTGCCCCCCCCCCCCATCCACCCGCACAGTGACTGCTTGATATGGGCACCAATGACCCTTGTGACCCAAAATGCACGTAGATGTTTAACAACCTATTAAAATACACAAAAATGCAGGAAATCACATTTAATTTATTCAAAAATTTCTGGGGGAGGACCCCAAGAGCGCCCCACCCCCGCCACCACCCACTATTTTCATTCCGACATTGATCTGTTTACAAATTAAGTCCTGTTACTTGGTATGACTACTGCTGTTATGATTCTGTTCATCCATCCATCCATTATCTTTTACCCGCTTCTTCCATTTTGGGTCACGGGGGTCGCCGGTGCCCATGTCCAGCAATCACTGTGCGAGGGGCGGGGTACACCCTGGACAGGTCGCAATTCCATCACAGGGACACATAGAGACAAACGAGACAAACAACCATTCACTCTCTCACTCACACCTAGAGACAATTTAGAGTTACCAATCAGCCTAACATGCATATTTTTGGTCTGTGGGAGGAAACCGGAGCACCCGGAGAAAACCCACGCATGCACGGAGAGAACATGCAAACTCCACCCAGAAAGGCCCCCGGACCAGGATTTGAACCAGAGACCTGCTCGCTGAGAGGCAGCAGCTCTACCAGTTGCGCCACCGTGCTGCCCTGATTCTGTTCAGTTTTATGTAGAGTTTTCTGTAATAATTTAAAGTAGCAATACATTTATTATGTTCATTATGTGAATAGGTAACATTTTAAAGAAAGTGGTTTTGATACTGTTAATTTTATCAACACTAATTTTTGGAAGTTGAAATTAAATTTTTTTAGGGATGCACGACATTGGACTACAGCTGATATCTGATATGTTAAAACTTATTTAGCCAATAACCGATAACTGATACCGATACCAATACCGATATATTTCACACACACACACACCCGACCTACTTACAGAGACTACATAGCTTTCTCTGCTGTGGAATTAAAATACTACATTATTCTGCATGGTCTTTGTCAATATGGCCTGTTACCAAATGTAGATGACAAAAAGGGGCTGAAAATGATGTGACACTATAAAAATATATAATATATATTTAAAAAACAGTGCCTTTTATATTGGTTAGTTATTTTGATGGAATGGCCAATGTCAAATATTTAATTTTATCTCTAATATCGTCCGATACTGATACCATGCCGATAATATCATGCATCTCTAAAAATGTTGTTAATTAAGTGTCTTGAATGAAAAATATCCCATGTTTAAATGTTTAAATGTACCCAGCCGCAGATGGAGGGGCCCAGTCCCAGTGCGGACAGTTTGTCCATCAGGGCTTGGGGGATCATGGTATCGAAGGCAGATGTGAAGTCCACAAAGAGCATACGGACGCAAGAGTTTTTCTGCTCCAGGTGGTTGAGCGCAGCGTGGACCACAGAGGAGATTGCATCCTCTGTTGATCGGCCCTCACGGCATGCACACTGATGAGGATAACCTTCACATCAATGTGAAGAAGACAAAGGAGATGATTGTGGACTTCAGAAGGAACAAAAACATCTACACCCCCCTTGAACATAAGAGGATCTGCGGTGGAGGTGGTCTCCAGCTGCAAGTGCTTGGGTGACAACCTCAGCTGGAGCAACAACACCACCAGCCTGATCAAGATAGCTCATCAGAGACTCTACTTCCTCAGACGGCTGAGGCGAGCTGGTCTGGGAAGCTCAGTCCTCACCTCCTTCTACAGGTGTGCAGTGGAGAGCATCCTGTGCTCGAGTATCAATGTGTGGCATGGAGGCTGCACAGCTGCAGAAAGAAGAGCTTTGCAGAGAGTGGTGAAGGTTGCACAGAAATCTGTTGGAATCAGCCTCCCCACCATCACAGACATCTACACCTCCAGATGCAGAAAGAGGGCCACCTGCATCATGAAGGACCCCACTCACCCAGCACACACACTTTTTGCCCCACTCCCCTCAGGAAGGAGGTTAAGGAGCATTAAGTGTAGAACCACTAGACTGAGGAACAGCTTCTACCCTGAGGCTGTTAGACTCATGAATCTCTAACTAGAATAATCACTGTGAAAAACCATATCATGTTGCTGCTGATCTGTTTCATGTTGCTGCTGATCTGTTTCAATGTTGCTGCTGATCTGTTTCAATGTTGATGTGTTCATGCGTGCACTTCTGCTCACAGACTCATGTCCATGTTTGTGCTGATGTTCAATGTTTTATGTTATGAGTGCTTAGTGTATATTTAGTTGATGTTTTTCTTAGTTCATATCTTAGATGTTATTACTGTTTTTCTTATACATTTTATTGTTGGATGTAACTGGGACCCTGTGTACATAATTTCGCTCCACCACATGTACCACATGAGGTGCGAATGACAATAAAGAAACTCTGACTCTGACTCTGATAAAAACTGTATTAACACTATTAAAGAACAGATCTTAAGTATTTATGTTACACAAATATTTCCATTGCATTAAAGAGACAAACTGAAGAAAATTATTTAATGAGGGGGTCCCTGAACCTACAAAGTTTAAGAACCCCTGAGATAAAGAACCTTAGCTCAAGTGAGTTGGCCTGTCAGAACAAGGCACCAAGAAGCTACGGTGTCAGTGCACCATCAGCACTCGCCGACTGGCTGATGAGATGAGACTGACATCAGCTCCAATGTAACAGACTGGGTGTCGCTTCAGCTTTCCACAACTAAACCAGACACACGTGTATAAGAAAGCACAACAAAACAGCAGTAATGCTCTCACACACACACATGCAGACAGATTGACGCAGAGCAGGACATTGCAGAACTCAAATGTGGAAGCAGATTAAAGTGTCTTGAACCCCAGACTTTCTGCTGTTGTGGTTCAGATCAGAACCGCTTCACATGTCTGTTGACGAGATGCCGCCCAGAGCAGGAAATAGCAGAGATAGAGAACACACGAGCTACTGGTGATAAAATGATCCTGCGTCTTTTGGCCTGGAAGCTGCAGACTGTGCTCAGTTACTGGTGGGGAGACAAAAGCTGCTGAAAACAGAATTCTGCTTTCTTCCTGCAGCTCTCTGATTGGGTCCAGTCTGATCCAGAATTTTCCAAACCTGATTTAACTTCCCAGTAATATATTAATGAAGCTATGAAGTCTTTCAGCCATTTTAGTGTTATTATTATTTGTATAAAAAAATGCTGATTACATGATATACTTTATTTATTTTTCAACTTTACCATATTTTAGTCAAGGCCAATTTGATTAAGTTTGTTTAAAAAATATACATTTGTTGAAAGATCAAAAACAATAACTGATTTTTAAGAGTTGATTTTCAGTCATTTAGATTAGGGATGCATGATATTATCGGCAAGGTATCGGTATCAGACGATATTAGCAATAAAGTTAAATACCGGCCATTCCATCAAAAAACTCACTGATATAAAAGGCTTTTGATTAAAGTTAAATTTTATTTAAGAAACTGTCAAATATATCTATTAATGCACTACTACTTGTGCGCTTTTCACTTGTCGCTTGTGAACAAGTTGAGTTTAGATTTGGGAAAATTTACAAATTTGCACTGTCCGAGTGTTGTCATTGTGTTAGAGAGAGTAAATGTCATGAATACGTTTACATTAAAAATAATCCAAGTTGAAGTGTTACATCATTTTCAGCCCCTTTTTGTCATCTGCATTTGGTAGCAGGCCAAACTGACAAAGACTATGCAGAATAGTGTAGTATTTTAATTCCACAGCAGAGAAAGATATAGTAGGTCTAGGGGGGAAAAATATTGGTATTGTTATCGGTTATTGGCCAAAAATCCAATATTGTGCATCCCTAGTTTCTTTTTTTTTTTTTTTGGGGGGGGGGGGGGGTACTTTTGTTAGTTTCAGGTTATTTCAGTGAAACTTGTGGGCCTGTATTTTTTTTTAAGTACATACAAATATCTAACAAACTAATATGGGTCTATTTAGTATCTGCTTATTAATATTGGACCAAAGGTTTTTGTTCTTTGATAATGTAGTATAGTACTATGAAAAAAATCTGTCCACGGTGAACTGACCAAACGTTTCCTTCAAGTTGTTTTACTTCAAAGTTAACACCCACAAAAGCAATGCCACTGCATTGTTAGTTACACTTACGTCCATTTTTGATTGATGACTATGATAATTTGCCTTTATCCAGTTAGGACAAACCAAACTACAAACCATGTACAACATAGCAATCAAAACAAGTAAGTGCCTTCTGAATACAGGCTACAACCATAACTATGAGTTGCTAGTACAGCCAAACAAGCTCCTTTGAAACCCAAGCAAAAACCCACCAGTTTAGGTGCAGACACTCAGAAATATGTCTGAGAAGTTTTCCCACGAGTTGTGAGTGGGGGCTAAACTCCCAACAATTCTGACGTTACAATTAAGTGTAAATCCCATGTGTTAAACTGCAACACATCACTAGCAGTGATTATCCTATGTGAACAAAAGGCTTTTTGACAGAGGTCATGTAAAAAAAGTAGCCTAAAATACAAAAGGTCCATCGCCCCGGGGACTTATAGATATGCATTCTTTTACCAAGTATCAACCTTAAGTTGCTACACACACTTTCATCAAACAGTTGTACTGACACAGTTAGTTCTGCACTCACACCATTTGGAAACAAACATCACTGCAAAAAAAAAAAAAAAAAAAAAAAAAAGAATGAATTCTGGGAACATTCAGCAGCTACACTGCTACAAATGAATGGTTTTAAGATGCACCGTTTACCAGTCATCAGTTACTGGGAGGATTTAGAGAAAAATGAGATCATTTACAAGATGGAATAGTTCGCAGAATTATGCCGTGCGGATGGTTTAACCCTCCTGCTGCTCTTGGGTCACATGGCCTCAGTTTTAAAACAGTAACAGTATCTCAATAGACTGCAACTGTTGAGATTAGTTGAATCAAAATTGGTAGGAAAAAATAAAGTAAATGGGGAATATTTTTATCTGCATTCTTTCTGCAGTCTGATGGATTTGTGTTTATGACTAAGTGACGAGCAAGCATTTAGTTGGACCTGTTTTTGAAAATCATGACACGTTTTTGTAGACGCACCTTGCAAAATTGTATTTTAGGTTGTGCACACTATTCTGTTGCCCACTGTCGCCCGCAACAAAACTGTAAAGCGTCTGAAGTTTTTCCCCTACATTACTTGCCTTTGCAAGGCGCTCATCTCTTCTGTGATTTTTGTTGATATAGACATGGTGGATACCGAGAAACGTCTGTGTTGCACGTTGTTTGTTTCAACAGTTTTCGAGCGAGGGGTGGGAGACAGCTCATTGTGAGGGGAAAGGAGGGCTACCCCTAGATTTATAGCTATTGCGCACCACTAGCTTCGGTAAGCAGGGTGCTATGTTCTGTTGACAGGGTGGGGCGCCCTGCTTGTATAATGGTAGGGAAAACACTGATCTGAGTCACTCACAATAAAACTGAGAAGGCTTCCAGAAGCAGGACAAAACTGAGAAGGATTTGAGACCCAAGCAAAAATAATGTGAGGGGTCTGAGAGAAATTTGAGATGCCAGGATTAAAAGTGACAAGGGTTTAAGACTGGTTCAGGATCCAATCAACAAAACTGAGAAGGTGTTTAAGACTCTGGCAAGAAAATTGTGAAGGGTCTGAGATGAGTTTAAGATGACAGCGCCAAAATTAAGAAGGGTTTAGATGCTTGCAACAGAACTGAGAAAGGTCCAAGATCCAGGAGAAAATTTAAGAGTTTGAGATGAGTTTGAATTGACAGCATCCAAACTGAAGAGAGTTTGAGACAAGTTCAAGGTGCCTGCACAGACTCTGCTATTATTTTGAGAGAAAATTTGCTGCACACATACTGTGAACATGTTCAAAACTTCAACAAAAAAACTAAGCCTCTACGACTCACACAAGAGTACCGTTAATGCTCAAAGACATTTTGAAAACTCCCTTATTCACCAACTAGTTTCCACCAGTCGCAGCCCAGTGATGTGTGCTCAGTGTTGGCAATCAGTACTAAGAAATCATGTCTGCACACATTTGTTTGCAGCTTAGTGACAGTGATTGGAAGGTTTTAATCCCAGAAAAAACAGAAAACACTCAAGTTTTCTTCTAGGGCACATTAGTGCTATGTGTTGTCATCTTTGTATTGTATGTTCCCATACAATGGCAAAATTAGTTCTCTGCATTTAACCCATTGCACCTGGGATACACCCAGATGGAGCAGTGGGCAGCTATGTAAGAGCTCGGGGAGCAATTAGGGATAGGGTGTCTTGCTCAGAGACACCACGACATGTGGGAATGGCTGGGGTCGAACCTGGGACTTTGGGGTCCCAGGTCGGCTGCCCTGTCTCTACCCTATTTCGGCCCCCTTCGACCCCATCTAAGCCCCCTTCTACCCAATCTCACACCCCCACAACTCACCCCAATATGATGACTAACAAGGATTTTACATGTCTAAATTGTTGTGTTCTCAGGCACTAAAACTACAAAAGTACATAGACACATAAATGCATCCATAGTGAGTATTGATTGTAGTCATGTGTTGCTTTTAGCTCTCATGCATCCACGACACAAAGTGCTTCAAGTCTCACAGCATCAGTTCTGAGGGTTGTCATAATGAGTTTGAAACGTACAGTGCAATTCATAATAATGGTACTTCCTCTAAAAACGAAAGCATGGTTAAAATGTTGACCTTAGCAGACTGGGTTATGAGAAGAATACGGTCACTGAAGGCAGATGGCTTTGGATTAGCATCCAAAGAACAAACAGATCCACAGAGGGTATGCTGCTCCTGGTTCCCCATAGGAGACAGGTGAGCTGAGGAAAAGAAGGCTCTGGTAAGAAAAACTGATAATCGGTAACCTGCAGCATGCGCAGACAAAATCTGGTGGTTGTATGCTAATTCCATCCTTTACGATCTTCTGAACATGCTGGTCAGATATTTCTACTCAAATCTTGTGAGAAACAAGCTGAGACAAGCCTTCCAGCTACTGGAGACATGATGTTAACCAAGATACCATCAAGGCATATATCGACTGAATCTGCTTTGAACTTCCTGTCTGTAATATTTGGACTTGCTATACAGGTCCTTCTCAAAAAATTAGCATATTGTGATAAAGGTCATTATTTTCCATAATGTAATGATAAAAATGAAACTTTCATATATTTCAGATTCATTGCACACCAACTGAAATATTTCAGGTCTTTAATTGTTTTAATACTGATGATTTTGGCATACAGCTCATGAAAACCCAAAATGCCTGTCCCAAAAAATTATCATATTTCATCCCACCAATGAAAGACAAGTGTTTTTAATACAAAAAACGCCAATCTTCAAATAATCATGTTCAGTTATGCACTCAATACTTGTTCGGGAATCCTTTTGCATGAATGACTGCTTAAATGCGGCGTGGCATAGAGGCAATCAGCCTGTGGCACTGCTGAGGTGTTATGGAGGCCCAGGATGCTTCGATAGCGGCCTTAAGCTCATCCAGAGTGTTGGGTCTTGCGTCTCTTAACTTTCTCTTCACAATATCCCACAGGTTCTCTATGGGGTTCAGGTCAGGAGAGTTGGCTGGCCAATTGAGCACAGTAATACCATGGTCAGTAAACCATTTACCAGTGGTTTTGGCACTGTGAGCAGGTGCCAGGTCGTGCTGAAAAATGAAATCTTCATCTCCATAAAGATTTTCAGCAGATGGAAGCATGAAGTGCTCCAAAATCTCCTGATAGCTAGCTGCATTGACCCTGC
>NC_056520.1:22528981-22532175 GCF_014905685.2 Nematolebias whitei
GAGGCAATCAGCCTGTGGCACTGCTGAGGTGTTATGGAGGCCCAGGATGCTTCGATAGCGGCCTTAAGCTCATCCAGAGTGTTGGGTCTTGCGTCTCTCAACTTTCTCTTCACAATATCCCACAGGTTCTCTATGGGGTTCAGGTCAGGAGAGTTGGCAGGCCAATTGAGCACAGTAATACCATGGTCAGTAAACCATTTACCAGTGGTTTTGGCACTGTGAGCAGGTGCCAGGTCGTGCTGAAAAATGAAATCTTCATCTCCATAAAGATTTTCAGCAGATGGAAGCATGAAGTGCTCCAAAATCTCCTGATAGCTAGCTGCATTGACCCTGCCCTTGATAAAACACAATGGACCAACACCAGCAGCTGACATGGCACCCCAGACCATCACTGACTGTGGGTGCTTCACACTGGACTTCTGGCATTTTGGCATTTCCTTCTCCCCAGTCTTCCTCCAGACTCTGGCACCTTGATTTCCGAATGACATGCAAAATTTGCTTTCATCCGAAAAAATTACTTTGAACCACTGAGCAACAGTCCAGTGCTGCTTCTCTGTAGCCCAGGTCAGGCACTTCTGCCGCTGTTTCTAGTTCAAAAGTGGCTTGACCTGGGGAATGCGGCACCTGTAGCCCATTTCCTGCACATGCCTGTACACGGTGGCTCTGGATGTTTCTACTCCAGACTCAGTCCACTGCTTCCGCAGGTCCCCCAAGGTCTAGAATCGGCCCTTCTCCACAATCCTCCTCAGGGTCCGGTCACCTCTTCTCGTTGTGCAGCATTTTCTGCCACACTTTTCCCTTCCCACAGACTTCCCACTGAGGTGCCTTGATACAGCACTCTGGGAACAGCCTATTTGTTCAGCAATTTCTTTCTGTGTCTTACCCTCTTGCTTGAGGGTGTCAATGATGGCCTTCTGGACAGCAGTCAGGTCGGCAGTCTTACCCATGATTGCGGTTTTGAGTAATGAACAAGGCTGGGAGTTTTTAAAAGGCTCAGGAATCTTTTGCAGGTGTTTAGAGTTACGTCGTTGATTCAGATGGTTAGGTTAATAGCTTGTTTAGAGAACCTTTTCATGATATGCTAATTTTTTGGGACAGGCATTTTGGGTTTTCATGAGCTGTATGCCATAATCATCAGTATTAAAACAATTAAAGACCTGAAATATTTCAGTTGGTGTGCAATGAATCTGAAATATATTAAAGTTTCATTTTTATCATTACATTATGGAAAATAATGACCTTTATCACAATATGCTAATTTTTTGAGAAGGACCTGTAGACCAAAGAAAAATATTCTGGTACCAGCGATGAGGTATCCTGTATTTGTGCACTAAAGATCCCTGATTGCTTTACAAAACCCCAAATCATCAAAACAACTGGATATTTTTTAACCTGAAACAGGAAAAAGCTAGGCGGAGCGCATAAAATCCAACAAAACAAAACCACCTCAGGCAGTGTTTAGATCTTTCAGTTTTTACCGATTCCATTCATTTATTGTTTTGTTTTTGTTAATCAAAAAGACTGATAGAAACAAATGCTGAAGAACTAATGCAGCCCAAAACAAGTTCCTAGCATTGAAGATCTCCATGAAATCCTGCAGGCCTGTGAGCTCTACAGTTTATCAACCACTGTCAGCGCTGAAAGAACCACCCCTAACCCCCCAGGTCAATGGCAACCAGAAATACAAATCTCTCCTCAACACAAAGCTGATTGTGAAGGAGGACAACACTTTTTTTCCACTGAAGACATTCACCAACATATGCTAATGCTCCAAAAAAAAGCTAAGGCTTCTGCTTTTCACTAAGATTTATACTAGCTGATTTATCAACGGTCAAGTTTCCTCCTCAAACATACAGAACCTTGGGAGTATTTCAGACAGGCTTCATGCTCTCTAGCTGCTGCCATTTTTAATAGGTGGAATTAAATTTAATAGGAACTCAAACAAGAAACGATTATTGTCATTGAAAGTTTCCAGAAAAAGAAGCATCAATCGGACGACTTAACAACCAAAAGGTCAAAGGTTTTATTTCAGCCCGGGTACTCGCAGGTCAAAACGAAAAAGGAAAAAAGAAGAAGCTATTTCCTACACGTTTGCCCGTATCCTCTTACAACACAGAGGGTCCAAACAGTGACACTCAAAAGGGTCATTCCTTTGAGGGGTTGGTTTCCATGGCAGAGGTTGCCATGGTGAGGGGGTGGCCCACTATGGCCCCAATAAAGCAGAAAAAACAGTCAGTCCAGACCGGAGGACACTTGTGAATGAGAGGCCCACTGCAAAAGAGGACAAAGCCAACTATTTTTTACAAATTATTTTCCTGGTTTTAATGAATTTGTTGTATGCAAGGCTCCGAGAACTTGAGGGAATTACAAAACAATCTCTATTAACATAACGTAAACACAGATTTAAACAACTATCGTAAACCCAAATATGCTGGGCTAGCAGTAATGTTTTCATTACTCAGTTAGCTTAACCTGCTAGCATGCTTACATTTACTGTATTGATAAGACAAGAGAAGAAATCCAATCTGAGGTGTGAAACTCAAATGTAGACTTGATGGGGCTCCAAGAACTTCACCAGTGGCTAAAATAATTACAAAGACTTCTGAATTAACTTGTGTCATAAAGTGTGTGTTATGATTATAAAAAGTTTACAAATCTTCCATCTGTTAGTTAGAACTGTGGCTAACCATTATTATTGCCTGCTGATATGAAAGGCAGGCAACTGTGTTATTGCATGTATCTGTGTTTGTCTGTTAGTAAAATAGTTCATGAACCAGTGGAGGCATCGTAATGACTGAGATATTAACCAATGAATGTACTTCTACAACTGATCAACTTACAGCGTCAACCCCTTTTAAAATGGCTTCCACAGCTACTAAAGTTAGAAAACACAAAAAAGGCTACAATCTGATGTGGTAGTAGCTGAGAGTCATTCACAACACATAGCATGACGTCCTGCGCATGACGTCCTGCGCATGACATCCTGCGCATGACGTCCTGCAATACTGCATAAACTTGTGTGGTATTTTGAAGGTTTGATCTAAAGTGCAAGAAATTTTGTCATAATGAACTAAAACTGGCATGAAACATACATATATATATATATATATATATATACATACATACATATATATACATACATATATACATATATATACATACATACATACATACATACATATACATACATACAT
>NC_056520.1:22552175-22588372 GCF_014905685.2 Nematolebias whitei
AAAGTTTGGTCCTTATTCAATGATTTTGGCGCTCAGTGGATGCAGAGTTGTATGAAACTGACGGGGAATTGGACCAAATCCGAACGTCCAGACTCATTGCTCAGTCTGAGTGCTGCTTGCTGGCCCATGAGGCCTCTCGAACAGGGAGGCATTGCTTGTAGGTCCAGTGTTTTTTCCGGAGCTCACCGGGACTTTTTTCATCCGGATTTGGACTCGATCGGGACCATTGTGCAGTCTTGTGTCTGCCTTTCTCCAAAAGCGTTTTGGTGCTGAAGGGCTGCACAGAGCTGATCAAAACCAGACCAGAACCGAGCCGTTGTGTTCTGCAGAGCTGGTGAGTAAAATGTTGCAGTACTATACAGTACATATACGTAGATGTTGTTAAAATTACATAGGTTTAAGAGTTTAGAACATTGTGAGCTTCTTCGCTGCAGGGTAGGTCTGCCGAACCAGAACTGAGCAGGTGTACGCTACGTACTCAACTTAAAATTTCAAGTTGAGTGAATAAACATTATAAAAGTTATCCAACAATGTTCAGTCAGATCATCTGGACAGTATCTTTTTTTAAGCTTAGACGTTTCGTCCTTCATCCAAAGGACTTCTTCAACCTGAGGAGCCACCAAACAAAACTGATTCCCACAACAACAGCATACTCCATAGATTATGGAGTAGGCTGTAAAGTCTATGGATGGTAGAGTAGTCTAGTATAGTCTATGGATAGTAGTCAGTCTAGTAGTAGTAGTCGTAGTAGAGATAGTCTAGTATAGTCTATGGTGGCTCCGAGGCCATGGTCTTGAGACGGAAAGGGGTAGAGTGCCCTCTCCTGGTCGGGGAGGAGGTCCTGCCCCAAGTAGAGGAGTTTAAGTATCTTAGGATCTTGTTCACAAATGAGGGAAAAATGGAGCGTGAGTGCAATAGGCGGATAGGTGCAGCGTCGGCAGTGAAGCGGGCACTGTACCGGTCTGTCGTGGTGAAGAGAGAGCTGAGTCAAAAGGCGACGCTCTCAATTTTTTTTCTCTTTTTTTTCATTTACCCTTTATTTATACAGGTAGTCTCACTGAGCCACAAGAACTCATTTTCAAGAGAAACCTGTTTAGGTAGCAGATGGTGGGGGTTAAGGGCCTTGCTCAGGGTCCCAGAGTGGGGCGAATGAGGGTGGAGGCAGGTGTGGGTGTTCCACCTTTTCCACCCACATTTTGATGTTGATGGTACCGGGAGTTGAACCTGCAACTTTGCGATCACAGGCCCATCTTCTAAACTCTGCACCACCACTCCCCCAATTTACTGGTCCATCTACATTCCTACCCTCATCTATGGTCATGAGCTTTGGATTGTGACTGAAAGAACAAGATCTCGGATACAAGCGGCTGAAATGAGTTTTCTCCGCGGGGTGTCTGGGCTCTCCCTTAGAGATAGGGTGAGAAGCTCGGTCATCCGGGAGGGACTCAGAGTAGAGCTGCTGCTTCTCCACATCGAGAGGAGCCAGTTGAGGTGGCTCGGGCATCTGGTTAGGATGCCTCCTGGACGCCTCCCTGGCGAAGTGTTCCGGGCACATCCCACCAGGAGGAGACCCAGAGGAAGACCCAGGACACGCTGGAGGGACTACGTTTCTCGGCTGGCCTGGGAACGCCTTGGGATTCCCCCAGAGGAGCTGGCCTAAGTGGCTGGGGAGAGGGAAGTCTGGGCCTCCCTACTTAGGCTGCTACCCCCGCGACCCGACCCCGGATAAGCGGAAGAAAATAGATGGATGGATAGTAGAGAAGTAGTAGTAGTAATAGTAGTAGTAGTAGTAGAGATAGTCTAGTAGAGTAGTCTAGTAGTAATAGTAGTATAGTCTATGGATAGTAGTCTAGTAGTAGTAGTAGTAGAGATAGTCTAGTATAGTCTATGGATAGTAGAGTAGTCTAGTAGTAGTAGTAGAGATAGTCTAGTATAGTCTATGGATAGTAGTCTAGTAGTAGTAGTAGAGATAGTCTAGTATAGTTTATGGATAGTAGAGTAGTCTAGTAGTAGTAGTAGAGATACTCTAGTATAGTCTAGGAGTATGCTGTTGGTGGGAATCAGTTGTGTTTGGTGGCTCCTCAGATTGAAGAAGTTCTTTGGATGAAGGACGAAACGTCTCAGTTTAAAAAAAACTGTCCAGATGACCTGACTGAACATTGTTGGATTTTATACCTGGATCATTGAGCATGAACTTTGGTATTATTAAGTTGTCTTGATTAATAAACTCTTGCTTTAGTTTAGTTGATTTAGATTCATTCGTTGACTGAACTGTTTTGGTTTGTTGTTTCAACTCAGAAATCTATGTCAATTTCCCAGCAGTCATGGAAGGAATAAAGCGCTCAATCTGTTCCTTGTTGCCATATATGACAAGTGTTAAATAAAATATTTTTTAAATAAATATAACATTCCTACTTCGTGGATTTTCATTTATTGTGTGTGTGTATGTGTGTGTGTGTGTGTGTGGGGGGGGGCATCTGAAACGTAATGCTCGCAATAAAGGGACTACTGTATTGTTTGAATTGGACTATTAATTACTTTTGTTTTGATTTGTTTACAACAGCTGTGTGATGTGATCAAAAGCAGTTTGACTGCTGCAATAAGCCCAACCAGATAAGGCACAAGTTTAGAAAAATCACTTTCCACTTGTAAAAATAGCTGACGTCATCTCCTTTTCTTGTACTGAAGTGCGGCCTCAATTTGTTGTCGTCCACGATTTGAAACTTCAAGCAGCGTTCGGATTTTTCACTACCACTTCTTGATTATGTTTGCACATTCCGAAACATTTCCAGACCACTTTTAAACAGCTCCTTCTACACAAAACACAGCCAAAAGTCTCACTTTTGGCCGACGATGCCACGAGCGATGAGCTCCTTCATGATTTCGTTGGCACCTCCATAGATGGACTGAACACGCGAGTCCACAAACGCCCTGAAAGCAAACAGAAGTCCGTTTGTTATCAGGCTGGCAAATACAAAACTCTTTGTTTTACGTGGACCGCCACTTACTTGGCGATTGGGTATTCCCACATGTAACCCCAGCCTCCGTGGAGCTGCAGGCACTGAGTGGCCACCTTGTTCTGGAGGTCCGACGTCCTTGAGATAAGATAAAGGAGCTCAGAATATGACTGGCTTAGATGACGAGTTTTCACACATCCCCACCCAAATGTATTCTTACCAATACTTGGCCATAGAGGCAGTCGAGGAATCCAGTCGATTCTCAGCGAAGAGCTGAATGCAGTTATCAACGAAAGTTCGGCCCACACAGATCTCAGTCTTCAGCTCTGCCAGCTTGTGCTGCACGGTCTATAATACAAACCATACTCTTAATTCTATGTAGAAAAAAACGGGGATAAACGTTACTATATTTAGTGAATTCAGTTCTATGATGAAAAAATATATTTTTTTTTTAAATTGAAGCAAAATATCAGGTGTTGTTAGGGTTATTTGTGTTTTCTTAGCTGGAAAAGATCAGGTGACGCAAATTCCAAAAGTTCCTTACAAAGTAAATATGTAATTCTTCCAAAAAAGCATCAAAAGTTTGTAATTCAAAAATAAAAAAAAAACTACAACCAGGAGGATATAACAAAATTAACAATAAAAAGCATCCAGCATATCAAAATACACTAAACAAAATCGAATTTGAGGATCCCGGATGAGCCCCCAATTATTTAACTTCCTTTCTGCAGAACAGAAACCTTTCTTAGCTTTTTGAAACAGACTTATACATTTTTTTAGGTACTTGAACATACAGACCTGTAGGTGAGCAAGGGTCTTGCCAAAAGCCTTTCGCTGCATAACATAGTTCCTGGTTTCTTCAAACATGAACTCACAGCTTGCTATGGCCATGTCGGCAACCGACAAACGTTCCTAATGACAAAAAAAGGATTAGCCAAATCGATATTTCGGATAGACGGCTTGCATGGAGATGTCTATTACCTGTGGCAGTTCATTCATCAGGTAGTAGAAACCTTTGTTGAGTTCACCCAAGACGGCACTGGCAGGAAGTCGCACATCCTCAAAAAATAGTTCAGCTGTGTCCTTTGAAAGAAGGGTGGACAGACATAAGAGGAAGAAGTTACAATCAATTCACTGGAATGGCCCTGAACTCCAGTACCTGTGCCTTCAGACCAATCTTATCCAACTTGCGTCCTTTCTGAAAGCCCTTCATGCCCTCCTCCACCAGAAACAGACTGATCCCATGTGCCGCAGACTTCGCCTCACGGTTGGTCACGGCTACGACCACCACCAGGTCAGCCATCCAACCGTTTGAGATAAAAACCTGGTAATAGGAAACGACAATAAACTTCAGCTGATCTTAAGAACCAACTAAGTATTTTAGCTTTTTGACGCTGTACCTTGTTGCCATTAAGAATCCAGTCACTGCCATCCTTATAGGCATATGTCTTCACACTCTGAAGATCGCTAAAAAATTAGAAAGGTGGAATAGTTATTAGTTATTAAAGTCACAACACACTGTTGTCATGCAGGCCTAAATCTTTGATGTCTGGTATACTGTAAGAGTGAAGTCGGACCTGCCAGCTCCTGGCTCTGTCATTGCAATTGCACCAATGCATTTCCCAGCAGTCATGGAAGGAATAAAGCGCTCAATCTGTTCCTTGTTGCCATATTTGACAATATAAGGCATGATGATTTCAGAGTGCAAACCAAAACCTGGGCCTGTACAGTTGGAATACATTCTGAAAAGAAAGTCATTTTGATCTTATGAGCAAAACTAGTCTGGTGTTATATCTCAAAAGTAGTCTTTGAATGATAACTCACCGCTCTTCCCATGCGATAGCTGCAGAAAACACGTCTGCTCCAATGCCGCCGTGCTCTTCTGGTATCGTTATACCCAGCAGTCCTTGCTCACCAGCCTTCTCCCACACCTCCCTGCTCACTTGACCTGCCTTCTCCCACCTGAGGCAAAATAGTTATAAGCGGGCTTGAATTAATTTCACGTCTTCGTAACAACCTCGTCAAACAAGAGGCCGTGCTTCGACTACCTACTCGTTGTGGTGTGGAATCACTTCCTCTTGAAAGAATCTCCGAACACTTTGTCTGAAGATATCGTGGTCCTCGTTGAAGATGCGGCGGGTTCCAATGTCCATCATGTTTCTGGCAGCGGAGGTCTCCAGTCGTGTAGGAGTGGACGGCTGACTATGCTGTTTTCTGAGTGGAAAAACAGGATCAGTCACTCCCTGCTTTAAAGACAACCAACTTATTTGAAAGCCCATGACACATTAATCAACTGCCTTGCTTAGGGAGAAAACAGTGACCCAGCAAAAGAGTGGGTATTTTGAGACTAACTGAAATTAGTTTTAATTTTAAAACAAAGTAGTTTCATAATATACACGGTATTTTCAGATTTGACACCTGTGGATTTATTTCTGCGGCACAAAATAATAATTTAGTGTCACTTGTAAAGCCTTTTGCTGTTATTTCCATCTTTTTTTATTATTTGGGTGTTCCACAGGGTTATATGTTAGGACCTGAAAGATGAGAGGATGTCCAGTGTCAAATGTATGCAGACAAAGTAATCTTGTACAACTGTGGCAAAAAGTACTGGAAATTAATTAAAAAGAGGACACCCCCCCCCCCCCCCCCTTCCCCGGAGTTGCTGCACCCCTCCCTTTATCCAGTTCTCCTTTGTCTCAGTGGGAAAAAAAAAACAAAGAAAGATTGTTTGTCTTTGTGCTTGAGGAGGGAAACAGGATGAAATTATGAGGATGATTATAATAAAACTGAGATGAAACACTATGGGGTGGCACAGAGGTTAGAGAAGGTGGAAATGTGATCGGAAGGTCGCGGGTTCAACACCCTGGACCAAGAACATCAAAATGTGGGTGAGAAAGGTGAAACACCCACACCTGCCTCCACCCCCATTTGCCCCAACCTGGGCCCTTGAGCAAGGCCCTTAACCCCCACCATCTGCTCCCCCGGCTGTGGAAGCTCTCTGCACCACACAGAGGGTAGCTCAGTGGTCTCTCACCTAGGCCTATAGAGGACTGATAGACTATACTAACCACAGGATCCCGTCTGGTATGGGAACGCCACCAAGCAGAAAGGAAAGCACTGCAAAGAGTCATAAGACTGTGGAGTGGATCACAGGGACAAAACTTTCTTCCGTAGACTCAATGTATGTACAGCACTGCCGAAAAACAGCAGCAGGAATCAGAAAGGACTCACTCCATCCAGCTCGCTCTCTTATCAGACACAAAAAAATGTTCATATAACCTGAGACACAGTAGAGCGGATAGCGTCATAACCTGCAGTACAAGGTGTTTTTAATAGGTTTTCCCTGCCACAGTCAAGACTGATGGCAAAACAAAACTACTGATCAGGTGCAATCATAACCCCACACTACCCAACTTCACTGGTCATGTGACACGGTTTTTACTGTTGTTTCAGTGTTTTTGACTATGTCAGATAAATAGTGTTATTTTGTATGAATGTTTCTGTTCAGGGGCAGCACGGTGGCGCAACTGGTAGAGCTGCTGCCTCTCAGCGAACAGGTCCCTGGTTCAAACCCCGGTCCAGGTGCCTTCTGGGTGGAGTTTGCATGTTCTCTCCGTGCATGCGTGGGTTTTCTCCGGGTACTCCGGTTTCCTCCCACAGACCAAAAACATGCATGTTAGGCTGATTGGTAACTCTAAATTGTCCCTAGGTGTGAGTGAGAGAGTGAATGGTTGTTCGTCTCGTTTGTCTCTGTGTCCCTGTGATGGACTTGCGACCTGTCCAGGGTGTACCCCGCCCCTTGCACAGTGATTGCTGGACATGGGCACCAGCGACCCCCGTGACCCAAAATGGAATAAACGGGTAAAGATAATGGATGGATGGATGGATGAATGTTTCTGTTCAGAGTGCCCTGAGACGACTTCTGTTGTGACTTGGAGCTATATAAATAAATTGAATTGAATTGATTGTGAGAGCTCTGCATAAGAATGCCAATGTGCCTGGATTGTTGGTCTGCGAACAAATGGCAAAAAAAGAACTTTGATCTGTAGTTGCGTCAGGAAGGGCGTAAGAATAATTGCCAAGTCTTCTTGCGAGTTAGTTCGCTGTGGCGAACCCTGAAGAAGGGAGCAGCTGAAAGAAGAAGAAAAAATACAATAAAAGTAGGAACGGCTCTTTACTGTCTGCGACTCGTTTCTTGTTGTTCGTTGTAAAGAGTCGTTCAAAAGATCCGGATCGTTCACGAACGTCACGCTCCGATGGCTCTAAGGCGGAGCCTGAGGAGGGGGAGGAGCTTCCAACTGCATTAAGCAGCTGAATGAAACAGTTATACATTTTTCAATAACTCCAAAAATAAGTTTATTTTTTAATAACGACATCCTTTAGTGCAACATCGAACCATTAAATGTAACACTTGTAAGTTACGTAAGTCTTTTTGCTTAGTTAATTAATACATTCCATTATTATTCATAACTAACAAGTAGTAAGCCAAAGGTTGCCGTGAACTACACAGTGTTAAACTTTAACATTTAACACAACTTTTTAAGTAAAATAGAAAAAACGCTGATGTCACTCAAAGAAAACAATCACAAACTTTTGTAAAGGTCTTACGGATTAAACGTAACTTGCTATACTCAAGACGTACGGTATTTCTAGATCATAACCATTTATTTTATAAAGAAAATTTTTAACCTGGCAGAAGCCGCAGAGAGCACCACTCGTCGTCCAAAGGCATTTTTCAACCTGCAAACACTCGGTTTGACAATATTCTTACAAAACATCTCTGAGCGAAAGCAGCTTCTTGAGATCTGGATACGAGCAAAGATCCTATGCGCGTGTTAAGATGTATCACTTGTTAGCTTTTTGTAATCATAACAGTGTGGCAACGCAACGAGAACAATTTGTTTCGACTTTTTTTTTTTAAACCTTATTTTTCTTACCACGTTATATTTCAAACTAAATTAGTGTCAGTTGTATATGTTTGCTGGTTTTCTCACTCTACTCGTAAACAATCTAAACGTTTTTATGCTTTTGATTATTTCTATTAAACAAAATATTTATCAGAGTAAGACGTCTTTGCCTAAACCAGAAACCCTTTCTACTTGATGCTGCCACCTGCTGGTAACTTTTGGTAACTACAGCACAAACAAAATACTACAGTACAGTAAAACAATCTAACAAATTAAACAAAGATTAAAGTTCACAATAAGATGTACAGAAAAAGACTGAACAAGAGTTCTGAGTTCATGCTCAATAATCCAGGTGAAAAATCCAACAAAGTTAAGTCAGGTCCTCTGGACAGTTTCTTTTTGTTGAAATGTTTCACTTTTCATCCAAAAGACTTCATCAGTCCAAGGAGCCAAAACAAACTAAACAAACAAAATTATACAATATATACAAAGCTTTGTCATTCAAAAACCATTTTACTTTATACAGCAATGCAATTGATTTTGCTATTTTTATTTTACATGAGATTTCCATGTCAGCTTCTCATCATTAACGACACCCAAACATTTTATTTAATTAACTCTATGAATTTCAACACTGTCAATTTTAAATGGGACTTCGATCATTTTCTTTCTGTTGCTAAATATCATGTAGTTTTTTTTCTCTCCAAATTTAACGATAACTTATTAAGTTGGAACCAAATTTGTATTTTTACAAATTCTGCCTGTATCATTTCTAACATCCGTATACCTTCAATATCTTCACCTGAACAAAAAAATGTGGTATCATCTGCAAATAAAACACTTCAAAAGCCCTGACACATCAACCAGATCATTCACATACAAAATAAACAACTTTTGTCCCAACACCGAGCCCTGAGGAACTCCACATCCATTCACAGAAAATTCAGATTGTTTACCTGTACAAACTGTCTCCTATTATTCAAATAACTGGACACCCACTGTAGTGCTAATCCTCTAATGCCATATTTATTCAGTTTTTCAAGGAGAAGGGTGTGGTCAATAGAATCAAAGGCCTTTTTTTAAATCAACAAAAACACTAACACAATACTGTTTTTGATCAACAGAAGTTGTTATCTCTTCTGTTAATTCCATGAGAGCCATTGATTTTGAATTATTTGCTCTAAACCCATATTGTCTATTATTTAAATCGATCTAATCTGGTTAAAATAATTTCCCTAATATTTTTTGAAAATTGTGGCAACAAGGATATTGGTCTGTAATTAGTGAATACACATTTCTCACCATTCTTATAAAGAGGAGCTATCTTTGCTATTTTCATATTTTCTGGAAATGTTCCTGTTTAAAATGATAAATTACATATAAAAAATGTAAATGGTTCAATAACATAACTCATTATATCCTTTACAAACATCATATCCATCGAGTCTTTTGATCTTTTATCTGCAAGATTTTTCACAATACTCAATATTTCTTCTTTATCAGTGTCACTGAGAAAAATGCTGTTGGCACAACCCATGACTGTATGACACATCATTATTTACATTTGGTATTTTAACTGCAAGACTTGGGCCAACATTCACATAATATTCATTGAATTCATTTACTATTTCATTTTAATCGTAGATTTTCTTGTCATCTTTTACAAAATACCTTGAAATACCTGATCATATTTTATGATTTTTCAAAACACTATTCATTACGCGCCATGTTGCTTTCATATCACCCTTACTTTTGTTTAGTAAGCCGCTATAATATTCCTTCTTATGTTTTCTTATAATCCATACCATAGTTATTATTAAATATTATTCTTATATAATGATTATTATAATTATTAATTCCGAGTTAACTGATTGACCCTTGATTTCCACTAAATCTAATTACATTTCAGGAAAAACACGCCCACCTTTTTTACCTCTTCATTTTCCTGACAAATTTAGCTGCTAGTCGTCTTACAAACGACCTATAATCTCAAGAAATAGTGCAGAAGATGAGAAAAACTCTATTGCTGATTGATAGATGATTAGGCCCATAGCAATAAACAATAAATCAATCAATCGCATGATAAATTTAAATTATCGACCTCATTTTCATTTATGGGCTTTATCGCTTTTTCGTGTCTCTCTCTTTCTACTGAAGACACTGGATGACAAAAGGCTCAACTCCGGCGCTCTTCACTGACCCCTCCCTTTCTCTTTAAAATCCATTTTAACGATCCAAAATCGCGTTTTTGGATCGGTAAAAGCAGCTAAGCTGAGAAGCTAAGCTACAAGCTAAGCTAACAGGCCAACCTCGGGGAAAAAACCTCCGTCTTGTCGAAGCTCCAAAATTCACAGTTGAAACTCGTGCCTTCATCTAAAACAAGAGTGTCAAACTCGGCGCCAAAATTAAAACCTTTTTCAAACTAAGGGCCAGTTTCAGAATCTACATCAACTCAAGTTAGATACCCAACATCTTTTCTTGGTTGCAGGTTCCTCAGCAAGTGTTTGATTGGTGTCATTTGACGTTCTCTGTTGCACTTTTGACATCATAATCAAAGATTACCAAAAAAAAAAAGTGATATGCTAAAGATCCTGATGCATGCTCATTGCTATGCTATGCTATAGCTAGCTATGCTAAAGAGCTCAAACCACACCGAGCATCCACTTTTTAAAGAACCGGAACGAAAGGAAGGCGAGACAGCCCACGTCACGTCAAGGGGCCTCTGTCCCATTTTTCTTAAAGAGATGTGCTGCTCACTCCCTCACTATCCATCCTTTGGTTCAAACAGTCTTGTACTGCCATCCGGTGGTCAAAAAAGGTACTACATACAAAAATTAACCAACATTTCTTCTTAAATTTGACAATAATTACTAATTATTGTCAAATTTCAAACAATATAATTGTATATCGCAATAATTTCTGAGACAATTAATCACCCAGCAAAATTTATTGTGACAGGCCTGTATAGATGATTGAATATAAACTATGTATTTTCACTTTTATGACTTGCAAATGTGTCACTACTACTCGCACGCTACTCCAAATCTTTGATCCTATTTATTGTTTAGTTGTGTTCACTGTAACAAATCATGTTAATATACTTACAGCTCAGCAGTCCATTGTAAACTGTTGGTTTTTAGCTAATTTACTAATTTTTGTACTAATTTCTGCTTATTTAAACCAAATTCAGCAAATATTTGTTCTTTGTGCTTTCTTCTGCTAACTTATTGTTATGCTTGTTCTTCCATTTCAGCTACATTTTAGCACATTTTTTTAAGCTAATTTCAGCTGTTTTCTCAGCAAGTTGTTCAGCAATAAGCATTCACACTGCATTGTCACAGCGAATGCAGTTTCTCTAGTTATTTATTGATATTTGTACATTTTAAGACAAAAGAAGGGAAAGAATTACCAATTTTATAAAATGTTTAAAACTTAACTATGTTCTTTTTATTTATTTATTTTTTTTGTGGAAAAAATAATGAAGTATCTTACGTTGAAGTAATAAAACGTAAAGTTAAAGTGAATTTTTAAAAATAGGCCTGTTTGTTGGTTGAATTTTATAATTAAAGTGAATACTTTTATTTACTTTTTTCTTTAATTTTGTTGTTATCAGATTGACTCATATTTCTTCTAACTTGCCTTAAAGCTATTCAAACAAATCTGATGGATCTGAGAGAAAGATCACATCGTAAGACTGGTCGACCTAAAGAAGTGTCTAACAAACTACTAACATGGTGTAGTCAACATGTTTGACTTCTTGTACTGATACTAGAATTTATATATTTGCAAAAGAAATGACAGTAAAACAGATAAAACGAGCCTTTCTTGCTTTTGGTATAACAACCTATAAAATAGTTTTATGTTAGTTTTGATCAAAACTTGAAAAAGCCGCTGCAGACGGACCAAAGAGCCTCAAGTTGTAGACCCCTGGTTAGCTAAATATGGAGAAAACTCTCCACCTAAACAAAGTATTTCCTCTGGCCAGATGGAATCAGACCTTTAAAGGCCATTCCAACAAGGATTCATTTAGTTTTTACCCATGATAGTCACATTTAGAGCAAAAACATTTGCTGCTACCAAAAACAGTGATTTTTGTATGAAGGTGCCTCTTTACCTCGTGTATGTATTTGCTTTCACGTTCTTATGCAGCAAGTTTTATTTGTATTAGCATAAACTTCAAAATATTTCAGAGCGAGAAGTTTGTGGTGGAACATCTATACAGGTGAACTATCGCTATGCAAAGCAAGGTTGGGGTGAGATTTATGGGAAGTTAGGTTTTTAATACGTGGCATGAGGGCAATAAAAGAGGAAGAATCAGCCAAGATGGGATGTACGTTGGAAAAGTTTATTCTGAAATGATCAGAGTGAAAATAAATACAACTTTTCAGGGAATTGGGGAAACTTCTGGCGGTCTATCCACGACCGTTCTCCAGCACCTTTGGCATTGCTGGGTTCAGAGGTGTCATGACTGAATGAGGTGGCGGTGGGAAGGGAGGGATCTACCCTCACTTGATGAGCGGTCACCCCTTTTCCCCCGTTCCTCACCCCATGTGGCGAGTGGAGACGCGCCCCGGTGGGGGGAGTAGAGGCCGGGTGATGGTGGTCTACAACGGAGAGACGATGTCCTCAGGAAGGAGGGTTTGAGGCGAAGTGGAACGGAAAACAAAACAAGCAGAACGATGGGTTTGCTTCAACATCCCTTGTACAAAGTCCTTGTCTTTCCTTGGTTGGTCTTTGAAACAGCGTAGATGTCCTGAACACTGTTCGGCTGTCTGTAGGCGAGCTACAGTTTCCTCAGCACTCTTGCTGCGGGCCTCTTACACAGACAGGATGTGCTTGACGAAAGCTGTTGAAAAAGAAGTTCAGACCATCAGCTTCATTTCATAAAACATTTTTTTTTTAATCCTAAAAGATAACAAAAGCGTACCCTCATAGTGCACACTGCCGCTCTCGTCCTCCTGTCCGGCCATGAGGGCTTCAATTTCCTGCTCGTTCATCTTCTCTCCTGTGGTGTGTGTGCACAAGGATTGATGTCAAGGCCACAATCTCAATTTCAAAGACTGTGTGCTAAGCAAGTTATATCTGTACGCTTCTATATTTGGGTACTCACCCAAAGTGGACAGCACGATGCGCAGCTCAGCGCCCATGACTGTGCCGTTACCCTCCTTGTCGAAGATACGCAGACCCTCAACGTAGTCGTCGTAGGTTCCCTTGGGGATGGCATCGACCTGCTTCAGCATGGGCAGGAAAGCGTCGAAGTTGAGCCTCTTGTTGGCCATATCTGTTCATTTACAGGCAATCGTTTTAACGAGCGAGGAAAAACCCACAGTGACACTTCTGATTTTGTTCAAATGATGCGGTCTATTACCGTCGGCGGTTGGGTTGCCCAGAATTTTCTGAACATCCTTGTTGGTGGGGTTCTGGCCCAGAGCGCGCATAATGTCGGCCACCTGGTTGTAGGCCACCTGGCTGTCACCAATTCTGTCAAAGAGACCAAAAGCCTCCTTGAAGTCTGGACAGACGAGGAGACAAAAAAAAAGGATCTTTGAGTTATACGGCTCTGACACAAGGTGAGATGAAAAATCTGTTTGCCTATTAGTAGCGATCCCATTTGGGTTTTCTTTGTCTGTGACAGCTGTGTGGGATCACTGAACTGAAGACCAAAGCCCCGTGCTTCCGTCATTGTTCACCGTTAATTCAGCTGAACAGCTGTATCTAGCAGAGACTAGAAAAACTGGAGCCCTAACAAAGCTTTCCTTTTCCGACAAATCCTTCCAGGAACTTAAAGAGCGACCTTTCTGACAGATTAATGCACAGCTCCTGAACAGCAACAACAGCTGTACCCTCCCCACCCCGAATCCCTCCTCGGGGACAAGCTGATCCACCCAGGCGGAGAAAATTCAAACCAAATAGAGACATGTCCCCCTTAGTGAGTTAACCATAAGAGCGCTGACTGGGGTGTAATCAACACCTCATCGCAAAGGGACTCTGCATTTCACTTAAACGGGGCTGGAAGGACAAGACCGCCTTGGATTCCTTGTATAATTTGATACCAGTACGGGTATGTCTACATCTTAAAGGTTATTCCCTCCCTGACTTTCAAGACAAGGTTGGTCATCTGAGAATAGAAACCTGGGCGAGTTGTTTGAATGGCATCTCCTACAGCGGTCTTTATCCTTTCTTTTACTTAATTTTAACACTTAACTTGAACTAAAGAAGTAGTTTTAGGGTACTAATAGGACATTTTCAATAAACATGGTGCGCAAAGGCATGAAAAGCAACATGGAGCGCTTATATTTTTTCTGGTGGCAACACTGGAAAAATAAGATGCCATCAAGTAGTCCCTGAGAATATCTTCACTTACCCTCAATCTGGTCCGGTGTGAACTCCGTCTGTCACGTAAAAACACAGAAATGTACATGTAAGAACAGAGAACACACAAGTGGAAATGTAGAGGAACAAAACAATACAAAATGTGATGGATGATGAATTTATAGAAGTTCTCAGTTTTTTTTTTGGTTTTTTTTGGATTTTGTTTATGCTCTGGTGTACATGTTGAAATATTAAGCCAGTCGTCCTCAGACCCAAAAATTTCCAACCATTTTCTAAGTTTCTTAATCCAGACAGCCAGCACAAAGTCCAAGTTTTAGGGATAATTTGGTAAGAGATAGTGTCCCAATTCAAAAAGAAGCAAAGAAAAGAAAATTACTCCGTTGCCCCCAAACAAAATAAGGTCCAAAACTAGAATTCTGTACACACCATTTTGGAGAGTTGGAGCCCGAAGGAGCGGAAAGAAAGGATATGAGAAGCTGAAGTCCCAAGACAGAGTGGTCCTGAGCCATGGTCAGAGCCCCCTTATTTATCCATGGCATGTGATGTCACGTATGCTAATAGTGAAGGATCAGATGACACACTGGAACATCTTTAACTTTCTTAGGGAAAGAAGAGCCGTGCTCCCGTGGAAGAGCATCAGGAGAAGGCCTTTAGAAGGGGATGGGGCTATTTTTGGACGGCTGAGAAGTGTGTCAAGACCGACTCAAGGCTTGATTTATATTCCAGTAAAGAACAAAATACTGATTTTTTTTTTTTTTTTGTCATTTAACGCAAACTTTCTTAAAGACAGTTATGGGGAGGGGGGCAGGGGAAATGCAGCCGTCAGCAGCTCCCTTCAGATGGGCTCCCAAACCCTTGAGCTCAATTTCAAGGTGGTATTTTTAAACCGCGAGGCCGCTCCTCCTCTTATGGTTAAATGACAGCAGGGCGAAAAGAGCTGGAAACGTTGACCTCTCTCTGGCAGGTATGGAGACGTTCAACTTGGAGGCAATTGGTTGCGTAACGGTACGAGAAATGTATCTTATATCTCAACAGATCCCCATCGTATGATAAAAAAAAAAGCCATTGAAAACCTGATGATCTGTTGCAGGATGATGTACGTACCTCTATGGACCCGCGTCAGGTCTTCAATGGATTTTTAATTCTGTTGTATCTTGAAGACACCACCTTCAGATGCTGTTTCTTGGCTGTAGATAGTCTTAAGGTCTTGACACTTGTTCCGTGTCATAAAATACAAAAACTGGACTGAAACTAAGGAACCAAGCGGTACGATGTCCCCCGCCGCTGAAGGGTTTGAATAGTGAATGTTTGCCATTTTTGAGATGAGTCTTTTTCAGGAAAGGAACTTAACAGGGATTGAAGAAAACCTTAATGTTTTTGGTGCAAGATATTCAAGTCGGTTGGAGTTACACTGTGTACAAGAAGATAGTATTTCTTTTCCTAGTCCAAGGCCACGCAGTGACAGATCCTGGCAAGTGGAGAGAGAAATTTCATCTACCACAAGGTACAATAGTGGAACTAGGGGGTAGCCATGGATTAATCTTCAATCACCCCATACATTTGAACTAGAAAGCAGTTTCCTCAAATAATGGGGTCGGCCTTATGCATTTATCGTCGTGGCCATCTTTAATATTAAAGTAGCAATGTCTTTGAAAGGAACCTTTCTTCCACCTAGATGTAGCTACACACCCAAATGAAAGACACTTATTTTTTACGTTATTGCACTCACAACGTGCACAGATGGACGGTATTTCGGCGAAGGGGGACAAAAATCCGCAGTGGTCCAAATCAAAGCTTTGAAAGATATAAAGAAGCCAGAGAACCAAATTAAGACAACTTTAAAAGGTTAGAAGAAAGCCTGACTTCCTGGAAGTAAAATTAGGAGTTTAAAAACTCTTATACAACACTTCATCTTCAACAGTGAACCCACTGCATCTTGACTGAAGTCTTCTTCCATCAGCAGTTTCAGTTAAGTGTTTTATATTTTGGCCTTTGTTGTTGTTGAAGTCCAATTCATTTTTATTGTTTTTTTTTTTTTTAATGGTGCTGCATGACTCCACCAGGCAATATGATGGTTTTTACCTCCTCATTGTATTGAAAATAAACCCCAACCCTTTAGGAGTGATGAAGTCCAACCTGCCTTTGGTGTGTTTGTTTAAACAAAGTTGTTGAAAGGGAATAAAATGAGAAGAACTTAAGCTCTGCAAGCTTGTTGTAAAGTATTTCAATGACTTCCCCTTCCTTTTAAGGCACAGTCCCTCTGTAAGGAGCATAACAACTTTACTGAAAATAAATCCTGGACTCCTTACCTTACCTGGAGTACTGACAGGAACTAAACCAAGGGATTTTTATTTTTTAATTCAGTACATGCATAAAACTGGTAAATTCCAAGGATTACTGCGCCACACTTTATCTAGACATGTCCAAAGCTTTTGATACTGTAGATCATGACATCTTATGGCATATTGGTTTCTCAGATCACACTATCGGATGGTTTTCTAATTACCTCTCAGGTCGAAGGCAATGTGTTCAGCACAATGGTACTTCTTGCTAGCTGTCAATAATGGTGTGCCACAAGGCTCATTTTTGGGACCCACTTTTTTTTTTTTTTTTACAATTTATTTAAATAATGTAGGTCAAAACATTCCTGACACCTCCTTACATCTCTATGCCAACGATATAGTCGTTTGTTCTCAAGCTAACACAGTTTGCCAAGGTTTTCCAACTTCTAGTCTGCATTTGACATCACCCAGTAAGACTTGTTCCATCTCAAACTGGTGCTAAATGCTGATAAAACCAAGGGGATGTTGTTTTCAAACAGGAAGTTGGTACCAGAAGTCCTTCCTTTTATTTTATCCATACATGGTGTTCCTATTGTTTGTGGATTCTTACAAATACTTGGAAATTTTAGTTGAAGCAGTGTCCCCTCAGTGCAGACTAAACTCAGCAAAAAGGCCTTTTCTTACTCTGCTCCTGTAACGCCTTGCAAAAAGATCTGAAGCTGTCCACTTTGATTTCTTTAAGGGATTTTAAACAACTGATAAGGTCAATAGAAAAATCAAAGCAAATATGTTCGTTTGTAGTATTTTACCTTCTTTTATATGGCACCTTGATTTTAGTTTTATAACACTAATTTTATTTTCATTGCATTTTATTGTTGTCTGTAATTTATATGTTATCTGCCTAAAGCAGGTCTCTCTTGAAAATGAGTCCTCGTGACTCAGTGAGACTAACCCATATAAAAAAAGGTTGGATGAAGAAAAAACATTTACCGCTGTTCAACTGAACTCCATTATACTGATGGAGTTATGATGCAAAGAAGGCTTCTGAATTCACAGTATATCGTATCAGCAGCATTTCAAATCCACTAAAACACATTAAACCTTGTTTTAGTTATTTTGTCTTGTGAGCTCCATAAACCAGTAAATCTGTTTTGTAAAAAGTATTTTAAAAATATATAAAACAAGATTTCTTATTAAAATTAAGATCTTGTTTAACTTGGCCAGAAATTGATGCAAATATTTACACTTTGATTTGGACTTTTTATTCCAATTTTTGTTAAATCCACCTTAAAAAAATGCTGTTCTCCCCTTAAACGATCTGTTTCCTCTTAAAAGTCTGATGATCACTATTACTTTTTTAAAATTGTTTTAAAATACATAATCATTAGGACAAAAAACTCAAGTCTTAGAAAGATATCATTTGCCAAATTTATTATAACATGTTTAAAAGTGATACTTTTTAATCAAAACACAAAACATTTTCTTCTTCCCCAAAATCATCCTCAGCAACTACCACAACAAATTTTAGCTCAATTTCTGTAAAACTGAGTTTAAACTGTTTATGTGTTTGCTGAGGTCAATGAGCCGTTGTGGCAATCTTGAATCAGATTGACTCCAAAAACTAATCAGTTGTAAAAGAACATACATTGATCACTATCTGAAAGTTTCATTCAAATCCATGAAGGGGTTTATGAGATATTTTGCTAACAGACAATTGCTTGCCTTTTAAGTTGGTAGGCAATAAGATTTTGACATCATGAAAAGCAATATAGGATTTAGTTTGAACTTTCTTCCAAGTTTAAACTTGGATTAATGAATTCTTATTGTGAATGCAGTGGTTTCAACTACAGGATCTTTTATTTTTGATGAAATTTTGCCTAAAAATAATAAAATAAAAACTCGAACTCTCGCTTGTGCCTTCATTTTTGTTTAGATCACTGTATCTCTTATTAATAATACGCACCACTCATATTTACAGATTGTTTTAATTCTACATGAATAAACTGGTTTTAAAAACCTCACAATAAAATCTAAAAAAAAAAAAAAAAAACTAAATATTAAACAATGTTCCAACACTGGGTGCTGACTCATAAAAGTTAATATTTGCCTTGAATATTTAGTTCTACCCATTACTAAATGCTGACGAAATGTTCCGAAGTCTGAAGAAACATGTTGGCAATTTTTTTCATGTCAAAAACAGGGGCCTTAACAGCATGCGGAAGAACCATACACAGCCACAACAATGGCTGAACAGTCACGTTCTGCTGTGGGATCGCATCCAATTCTCAATCAGTATTTGACACAAGTCATAGTGATTGTGTTGGTCATTCAAGGTGATTCCACAGGTGTTCAGCGGGGTTGAGGTCATGACTGCAAGCAGGTTGTTCCATCACCCCAAATTCCGAAGGTAGTCTCTGATGAACCAGTTTGTGAGGGTGAGTGTTGTCATCTTGAAGGTAGAGTTTGGTCCCAGACTGTGGAGATATGAGATTTCCACTGGTTGCAGAATCTCATCTCAAAGGATACTCACCAGTGCTTAATTTGAGCTGGATCCTGCCAGAACAGGATCCGGGAACTCCCTTATTTTGACAGGGTGCGTTCCGGTAACTGTTGGCTTGGATCGAGTAACTCTCAGGTTTACTAATAATAAAGTTATGAACAAATATGACTGCCTTGAAGGAATAAAACTTATATTGGATATGTAAACTGAATAAACACTAATTTTAAACACAACAGCCACTTACGAGCATACAAGCAGCCCCTTCAAGTAGTATTTCGTCTACTCTTAAAAAAAAATCTCTGCCCCTAAAAGAGTGGTGGGGGAGTGCCGAGATAACCAGGCAGTCGTGTGCAGGCAGGAGTCCACAGTCGCAGGCAGGCGCCTGAAGTTTCACATGTGGAGTCGGACAACAATTAGCAGGGACAGAGTCGGGCTCGGAAGTGGAGTGGGGGGAGGATCCTTGACAGAAGCGGAATGTTTACAAATATAGGTAAACATAGGATGTTTAACAACCCATTAAAATACACCAAAACGCATCTACTTTATTAAAAATTTTCTTGGGAGGACCCCGTCCCACCATCTATTTGCGTTCCAGCATCTATCAATTCACAAATTAAGCCCTGATGCTCACTTCACAGGTGGTCTTTGTTATCCCACGCTCTATGGAACGTTTCCATTGGGAGAGGATACTGGGGATCGGTTCAAATACGCTGCAACTTGGTTTTGCGAAAAAACAGCTTGAAGTTGTCCTATGGAAGGAAACCCTTTCTAGATCACTCAAATGTGGCATGTTTGGAGCTCACTGTGTGAGCACTCCATGCTCACATGCTAACAACCAGGAACATGGGGTACCCGAAGCTAAGAACAAGAGTCCATAGCTGGAGATGTTCAGTTATGGCAGAGATTTGGCAATTTTCTCATGGGTAAAACCCACATTTTATGAATGTTTCTTACATTTGTGGAATTATCAGGTACCAGATTTATTGCCAAGAGTACAACAAAGAAATCAACCAAACACACATCTTTACTTTTTGTACCATTTTTAAATTTGGGTCTTTACAAACTGAAAACATTTCAACATCAAACTATTCTTGTACATTTTCTTTATTTCTGCTATGTTCAGATGTTTCCATGACCATACATTAATGCAGCGTAGCCCTTGTTTACGTGGTGACATCATGCAAATTATTAGAGAATTCCCTGACAGAGGGTTTGAGCTGCATTAAGTCCAACTTGCCATCAGCTGTGAAAGCTTTGCTGTCCAACGCTAGAAGATTAGAGGACATTTTGCCACGAGCGAATGCACCCAAGCAACAGTCGTGTCTTGGGAGACCACTCCCCTGAACAGATGAGCTCTATTTTTACCTCCATTCCTGCCTGAGGGAGTTCGATTTCTCCTGTACCAGGCGGGGGTGGAGAAAAAAAATTCAACACTCCTGTTTCTCTACAGTCTCTGGTACAGTAACCCTCCTCCTCCTCCTCTTTAGCTCCTCAAGGTCCCAGCTGGCCTCAGGAACATGCCGCACGAGGGAGTTCAAAAGTGTCGCCATTTGGATCTCGGTGTGTTTTATGAGCCTTATATGGAGGAGAAACTTTTTAAGTCAAATGTTTCAATGGTTTTCAGTCAATTGTGTATACATGTGGCTGCTTTAAAACTAAACTTGCACAGCTGCAAGTGTAAGATGTGTTGAAAACATTTCGGAGCACTCTGCTGCCCTCTAGTGGCTTTTTCTCGCTCCTGCACAAACAACAACTGAAGCAGCTTTACGAATGAGGACAGAGCAAAAACTAAAACCTGTGTATTCCTCAGATGAGGCAACCAATTCTAGTTTTATTGTTTGTGCCAGTTTATGACATAGATATACAAAAAAAAAATACATTGTAAGTTATCAGACCGCAAATTAACCCGAAGCACAAGAAGCAACACTGGAAGTTCTCTTGGAAACAGGTGTTGGAGATAAAAAGCAGGAAGAATGAACATTGATGGCGTTTGAAGACAAAGTCCTGAACGAGCTTTGATCCAGAACCGGAGAGCTGTCTTGTTAAGTTTTTGCAGTGTGGGTGGGTGGAGGACTACCTGTGGACACTCTACACCTCAAAAGCTGGAAACTTTGCCTTCAGTGGCACAATGAGGTCTGCCAGGAAGTAGACGGTGCCAGCCATGCCTGCAAACAGGAAGCAATAATGATGTGCTTAAATTTTTTTCAGGGTCTCAACAGTTTTAGTGAACAACCTCTTTATTTTGCATAATTGTTTTATTAAATACAATTCCACTTCTATCCGTTATTATTTTTAACAAGATTTTCAATGTTTTGATCCAAAGTTATAATCTCAAGGGAAAGGAAATATTTGTTAAACCAAGATATAGAACCAGTTTGAAGGGTCGGTCAACCTCAATCCAGGGAATTAGATTGTGGAATGGTTTGAAAACTGAAGTGAAAAATGCAAAAACAACGATTACTTTTAAGAAAAAAATTAAAAATGGACTTCTGCAAAAATATATATGAAATACTGTTATGTATGTTGCATTATAGTTCAAAAATTATAGTGAATTGTTCTTTTTTTCTTTTTTGTTTGTTTAGGTACTTACAGATGATTGTTGTTTGATTTGAATTATTGTAAGAGAGGGCAGATAAAATAAGATTTTTTTCTTCCTTCTGCTACCCTTCATTTTATTTATATATTATATAAACTTAGTTTGCATTATTGTTTTTTTTTTTTATTATTGTGTTGTATTTTAAAATGAATAAATTTAATTAAAAAAAAAGTTTCTGGATAAATTTGCATAGTTTATGCTCTGAATGCCTCCTTTGAAAAAGGACTTTCAATGAAGTGTATTCAGCTTTGCTGAAGGTTTTTAATGATGTTGTTGAAGCACTGGATGCTAAGGATTATTGTGCTGCACTTTTCTTAGACCTGTCTAAAGCTTTTGACACTGTGGATCAGAACATCTTGTGTCATAAGCTCTCAGAAATTGGTTTCTCAGATCATACCATTGGTTGGCTCACTAACGATCTCTCAAATTGGAGGCAATGTGTTCAACATAATGGTACTTCTTCCAGTTATCTGTTAACAATGGTGTACCACAAGGCTCAGTCTTAGGACCCACCCTCTTCACAATCTACATACGTAACTAAAATAGGTCAGATCATACTTGATGCATCCTTACATTTCTACGCTGATGATAGTTGTTTATTGTCGAGCTAAAAGAGTTGCTAAAGTTTTCCAGCTTTTGCAATCTGCTTTCAACATCATCCAGTCAGATTTGTTCCGTCTAAAACTTGTACTAAACAGACAAAACCAAAGGGATGTTGTTTTCAAACAGGAAGTCGGTCCCAGCAATCCTTCCCTCGATTTTATCTTCAAATGGTGTTCCTGTTGAATTTGTCGATTCCTATAAATATTTGGATATCTTGGTCGATTCGCATCTCTCTTTTAAGCTCCACGTTAAAAACTTGGTAAAGAAACTGAAAGTTAAATTGGGTTTCTTTGTTAGAAATAGATCCTGTCTAACTCTGAACGCTAGGAAACACCTTGTAACTGTGACTTTCCTTCCCTCCATTGATTACGGTGACATTATTTACATGAACGCTCCTACAAGCACCCTGCAGATGTTGGATGCTGTCCATCACGTTGCATTAAGATTCATACTGTAACTGGTTGTAACTAACATACCAAGCATTGCACCTTGTATTACTGGTCATCATTAACTTCACGCAGACTCTCTCACTGGTACATTTTCATCTTTAAATCACTTCTTGGTCTGCTGCCTTCACACATCTCCTCCTACATGTCTCTGCCTGAGTGCAGCTACAGCGTGCGCACTCAGGACATTATTACCTGCAGTGTTCCCTCAGTGCGGACTGAACTAGGCAAAAGGGCCTTCTCCTACTCCACTCCTGTTTCCTGGAATATCTTGCAAAAAGACCTGAAGCTCTCAACGTTGACGTTTCTAAGTGCCTTCAAACATCTGTTCCACTCATATTTACATTTTTTGCCTTTTTTAATATTCAGTATTTTATGTTGCCATTTTATTTTACAATTACTTAAAAATGTCATTGCATTATTATAAATATTGAACTTGTACTGTAAATTTCCCTCTATTATTTTACCTTTGCATATTTTTTGTCAATGTTTTTTTTTCTCTTTACGATCCTGTCTCAGTGTTTTATTTTTCTGTGCACATTTCTGCTCTGAATAAATGTATAAAGGAAGCAGTTCTGTATTTGTGTGAATGCACATTCACACTATTGTGATCCTGTTAATAATTCTTATAGTTACTATCCCCATTTCATATATTTTTTGGAATCTATCTCATCTCGCAGTTTTCAAGTTATTTCAAATAATCATATATCAAAATGTTCAGCTTCTTCAGGTACTGGGCAGTTGTGTCTGAGTGGTTAGAGCAATCGTCCTCCAATGCAAGAGTTGAGGGTTCGAATCCACCAGCAGTCACATGCCGAAGTGTCCCTGGGCAAGACACTGAACCGCTCATTACCTCCGATGTGTGTCCCATTGGTGTATGAATGTGATAAAGCTCTGATTAGTCTCTTTAGAATGATTTGTTCAATTAGCTTTGTAGAGATCTAGTAGAGTGCTGTATGAATGGGTAAATGAGGCACAGATTGTAGTGTAAAGCGCTTTGAGTATCTGGATAAGATAGAAAGGCGCTATATACGGTAAACACAGTCCATTTACCATTTACTATGACTTTTGGTATAGGTACACCTTTAGCTTTTTGAAATATTTAGCCTTTTCTGCCATTTTTTCCCTCATAGAAAATGAATTGAGCTCATTTTACATACTACTTTAGGTGTTTACAACCTTTTACTGCTCCTTTCACATTTTGTCTCAGCTCAGTTTCTTTCAGCTTCTTTGTGCAAATTTAAACTTTTTTCAGCTACTTTCAGCTAATTTCAGCTGGGGGGTTTTCAGCTGTTTTATGCTCCTTTTATATTCTTTCCGCCAACTACATTTTTGTGCTTCTAACTTCTTTCAGCTAATTTCTGCTAATTTCTGCAAGTTTCAGCTTTTTCTGCAATTTCAGCTACTATTTAGCTGTTTTTATGCTAATTTTAACCTTTTCAGCTAATTCCACATTTTTTGCACTTGTTTCAACCTTTATCAGCTAAATTTAGCAAAAATGTGTTCTCTCCACTTTCTTCTGGTAATTTAAGCTTTCTGTATTTTTAGCTATTTTTCAGCTGTTTTGGCAAATGTCTGCCCTTTTCCAGATAATTCACATGTTTTGCGCTCACTTCTGCTTCTTTCAGCCTTATTGGGCATAACTGTGCTCTCTCCTCTTCCTTCTGGTAATTTAAGCTTCTTTCTGCCATTTCAGCTACTTTTCAGCTGTTTCTTGTTAATTTCAGCCTTTTTTTTTTTAACTAATTGCCTATTTTTTGTGCTAATTTCTGTTTAACCATCCATCAAACCATTTTCTTCCGCTTATCCGGGTCGGGTCGTGGGGGTAGCAGCCTAAGTAGGGAGGCCCAGACTTCCCTCTCCCCAGCCACTTGGGCCAGCTCTTCCGGGGGAATCCTGAGGCGTTCCCAGGCCAGCCGAGAAACATAGTCCCTCCAGCATGTCCTGGGTTTTCCTCTGGGCCTCCTCCCGGTGGGACGTGTCCGGAACACCTCACCAGGGAGGCGTCCAGGAGGCTTCCTAACCAGATGCCCGAGCCACCTCAACTGGCTCCTCTCGACGTGGAGAAGCAGCGGCTCTACTCCGAGTCCCTCCCGGATGATCGAGCTTCTCACCCTATCTCTAAGGGAGAGCCCAGACACCCTGCAGAGAAAACTCATTTCGGCCGCTTGTATCCGAGATCTCATTGTTTCAGTCACAACCCAAAGCTCATGACCATAGATGAGGGTAGGAACGTAGATCGATCGGTAAATTGCTACATGTGCTTCGTGGACTTGAGAAGGCGTTTGACCGCGTCCCTTGGGGAACCCTGTGGGGGGGACTCTGGGAGTATGAGGTACCGAGCCCTTTGATATGGGCTGTTAGGTCCCTGTATGACCGGTGTCAGAGCCTGGTCCGCATTGCCGGCAGTAAGTCGGACTCGTTCCCGGTGAGAGTTGGACTCCGCCAAGGTTGCCCTTTGTCACCGATTCTGTTCATAACTTTTATGGACAGAATTTCTAGGCGCAGCCAAGGTGTTGAGGGGATTCGTTTTGGTGGCCTTAGGATTGCTTCTCTGCTTTTTGCAGATGATGTGGTCTTATTGGCTTCATCAGAACGTGATCTACAACTTTCGCTGGAGCGGTTCACAGCCGAGTGCGACACGGCTGGGATGAAGATCAGTTCCTCTAAATCCGAGGCCATGGTCTTGAGCCGGAAAAGGGTAGAGTGCCTTCTCTGGGTCAGGGAGGAGGTCCTGCCCCAAATGGAGGAGTTCAAGTATCTTGGGGTCTTGTTCACGAATGAGGGAAAAATGGAGCGTGAGATCGATAGGCGGATAGGTGCAGCGCCTGCAGTGAAGCGGGCGCTGTACAGGTCTGTCGTGGTGAAGAGAGAGCTGAGTCAAAAGGCGAAGCTCTCAATTTACCGATCGATCTAATTTCTGTTTATATAAACCTAATTCAGCAAACATGTTCTTTCTGCTTTCTTCTGTTAATTTAGGCTTGTTCTTCCATTTCAGCTACATTTCAGCATGTTTTAGCTAATTTCAGGTGTTTTTCAGCAAGTTCTTCTGCAATAAGCATTCACACTGCATTTTCACAGGAACTGACATTTCTATAGTTATTTTTGATTTTGAGATTGTGAGAGGTTTCAGTTCTTCTCTAAGAAAAAGCTTTAAAAACAAGATCCAGTGGGATAATGCATCTTCAAATATAACAGGGATGAACAGAGGGAAAGTGACTAAATAAACCTCATCCTGCAAAACTTCACAGAAAACAACAAATACAAAAATCAAGCAATATTTTCTGATATTTTGCCTGTGTTGTCATCTCTTCTCAGGTAAACTGAGCTCTTAATCAGCATGTGTTACCTTCAAAAAGAGAGAAAGGTGTGTCAGGTGTCCGACATCCATGCTTCCCATAGTTCATGCACCAATCTGCAAACTGTACAAACAAAAACAGTAAACAACAACAAAACCATCGCTGTAGGTTATGACATGCGTTCAGAGGATGGAACAGACAAAAACATCAAAGTTCATGCTCAATAATCCATGTAGAAAATCCAACAAAGTTTAGTCAGGTCATCTTTATTCCACTGTTTTTTTGTTTGTCGAGACATTTCGTCCTTCATCCAAAGGACTTCATCAGTCTGAGGAGCCACAACAAACTCAGTCCCATAAGTGGCTTACTCACATAGTGCTCCAACCAGTTTTATGGTGATAAGCTGGTTTCTGGGGCCTGCCCTCTCCCCCGTCGATTCCTCTGAGGCAGCCACGGCCAAAGTGGTTTAAAACATCAAAGTTCATGCTCAATAATCCAGACAAAAACATTTTCATTTACAGTGAGAACATTCAGATTAATGTAAACTGCGGCCACCTCGTCAATTAGAGGTGACATTTCTAACCCGGGCCAGATCAGAAATTCAGGCCGGGCAAAAATAATGCGCTGGATAGATGGGCTGGGTCGGGCTTTTGATTGCGTCTGTGGACGCACGCGACTGACAATCCAATTTGGATCGCCAGCTGCGTGTGGCCATTTGTCCGCACGCTGACCGGCTGGTTGAAAAAGGTAAAAAAAAAAAAAGTTCAGTTAAGCTTCAGCTGGCTCAATGCCAGTAATCCGTTTGAAGCTTAACAGCGGACGCGCACAGCCAATGACTCAATTTGGATCATCGGCCGCATGCGTCCGCCGATTGTAAATAACTACAATAACTATAATAATCCACTGACTCTTATTTATAAACAAGAAATCCTAAATCTTCTCAGAATCAGAATAAACTTTATTGGCATTGCACCGAGATACAATGCGAATATGTATGTACAGTCGTCCGAAGATGGGCGGAGTGCACAAAGCTGCGGCTAAAAATAATCAGCGCGGCCTTCTTATTCTTATTCAGAATAATGTTTTGCTTAGATAAGAAAAGGAAAGAAAACATGAGGAGAGACGGTATAAAAAAAAAAGATCTCTCACACCGTGTCCTAGACAGGGCACAATTTGAGGCATCAAAAAAAAACCTACCACAGCAAAGCAACATAAACAGACGTTATACATTTACATATATAAATCTTCTTTTCTTTGAAATACGTTTTAAAATCATGTCAAATTGATTTGCTTACAAAAGCAGTAAAAGATTAAGAAATTTTTTTTAAAAGTTGATATTTTTTTCTGGTTCGAGCCTGTAATCACTGTTAATTGATCGGTTTTGGGTCGGGCTTGGAAAAAATTATACGGGTTCGATTTTTTAGGCCCGAAAGCAACTCCACCACCAATAAACATTAAAGGCTGCTTCTCACACACACCAGCGCTTCAGATTGAACACCAAAGTTCATGCTCAATAATCCAGGGACAAATCCAACAAAAGAGCTTTGGTGTTCTGAACCATTTTGGCATGACTGTCTCAGAGGAGTTGACGCGGGAGAGGGCGGGCCCCGGAGGTCATCTTATCACCAGCAAACTAGGATATATATGGTACACGGTAAAAACGATAGACATTTTAGCCTACGATAGAGATCTGTCTTCTACCGGCTAACAGCAGTAATGCTGTTTGATGTAAAATCAGAGTTGTCAGTTTAATCGTTACTTTTTTTGAGTTGAAAACTGTGTGCAAGTGGTGTTAAAGTCTTTTCTTCGAGAGCTAAGTAGTGAAGCTACAAGCTAACTACGGCCGGCTTGCCGTAGTGTTGCCGTATTTGGGCGCATACGCAAAACGCTGCGTTCCGTCAAAAGTTTTTTTTTTCCATTGAAAGTTAAAGTAAGCGTTGGTCAGCTTTAGAGAAACCTGCTCTCAGATCTGTGAAAAGAACGCTGTGTTGTGTGATTTTACTGCCAGACCTTCTGGTCAAAGCCACAGAGGAAACTGGTCGCCATTTTGTGTCAGCTCTCCTTAACGCGGAAGGAGACGCCCACTAGAGGGTTGGAGGGTGAAGTGTTTCAGTGTAAAATGCTGCTCAGTTGCTGTTCATATATTAAATGAGACTGGACACTGTTAAGAGTTAACAACATATTATTTTGTTTAACACATGTGGCTAAAACTACATTTGATATATTTTGCACTGTTTTGCACTACAAGAAAGAAGCCTAATACTTGATTTGTTTTGTATTTAAAACCTCTCTGGACTTAATAGTGGGATTTTCTTAATTGAGATTATTTTGTGGTATAGCAGTTTTCAAAATTAATGATGGCAAAAGGACACCCTATGCTTTTTTTCGTTGCTATTGCAAGTTTTACACCAAAAACATATTGTGATATATATCGTTATCGCCACCCTTCACAATACATATCGTGATATGAATTTTATGCCATATCGCACATCCCTACAGCAAACTGTTTTTTTTTCCCCACTATGGGAGTGAGCTGTTTGTGGGATTCAGTTTGTTTGTGGCTCCTCAGATTGAAGAAGTCCTTCGGATGAAGGACGAAATATCTCAACTAAAAAAGAAACCGTCCAGATGACCTGACTGAACTTTTGTTGTTTCAGATTGACTTTCACTTTAACACAGACGAGAGGCCAGTGTCGAACTGACACGGTCACGTCTTCCGTCGAGGCTTAAAGACGAACTCTAACGTCTGCTGTTTGGACCCTAACAGCAAAGGACGGCCTCACCATGCACGCTCTGTAAAGGTGCTTCGGGTCCTTGGTTTGCTTGTAGAGAGCCAGGAAGGTGTAGGCGTTCCCGGCCGCCCCGTGGCACAGCCCGTAACCCTTCTTCAGCAGACCCCACCGCCACACCACCTCCCCACACTGCAGAGCATCATACAGGTACTGAGGGCTGCCAAAAACCTAATACAAAACATAGAGCAGGCAGTGTCTAATAAAAGTTGCAGCATTTGATGAAGAGTTGCGAAGCTTCACCACAAGATGTTGCTGCAACTCCACAAACGATTTGAGGCGTCTGTTTTTTTTTTTTTTGTCATTCCTCACCTTGTAGGCCTGCAGCAGCATATAGATGATCCCCGGGGAGCCGTGGCACCAGTGCACCAGCAAGTCTCGATCGTCCCCGATGCAGGGAGGATAGTTCCCCGTGGGGAACTTGAGACGGCAGACGTGGTCAACGCTGGGCTTCACCAGCCTGTGCACGTGCTCCTCGGTGGGGGCGAAGCCTGGCTGCGGAGGAAGGAATTAAACGTTTGGAAAAGAAAAAAAAACTTTGGCAAGAGAAAGTCGGAGCTCTGCGGCAGAGGAACCACAGGACAGAAAATGGCAAAAGCTAAAGTGGATAAACAATCCTCGCACACTGGTTTTAAAAGGATGAACATTTACCATCATTTTCGCCATATAAGTCGCAGTTTTTCGCATAAATTTGCAAGTCCTGCGACTTATACACTGAAACCACTAATAAACATTTTTTTAATAACGTCATATTCATAACCCAATTTTTGGCTGAGATTTGACGATTTCATTCATTTTGACATGGAAAATATTGAGCACTACCATGTTCAGCCACTAGTGGGCAATGGAGTCATATGGCAAGCCAAGTGTCTCCTTAATAGGTAAAAGTGATGTGATGGCCAAACCCATGGCCACACTCTAAAGTCGGTAACTCTTACAAGCACCATTTATTTCTCATCCAAACAACACTTTAGTTTGCAAAAAAATGTTTATTGGTTGGTTTAGATACATTTGTTCTATCTGTAAGCGTGCACATTTAGTTTATTAATGTATTTATTTCAACTCATTGTTCATTTTTTTGTGCTTGTGATTAATTCTTGTTTATTTTACCGGTTCTTACCTGCCGTGATCCCTGGGAGGTGCCAGACAAAAGCTGTCAGGGTTTATTAGCACACTTAAAAACATGGAGCTGATTGGACTGCACCACCAGTTCCTGCTGGAGAGGGGGAACTTGTATTTTCTTTATTTAAGAAAAAAGCTTTTGTATTTAAGTGAATATTTCTATTTAAAATTTAATATATTGGATTTCCACTTTTGGTGTTTAGTTTATCAAACTTAGCTGTACTGTGTTGGTTGTTGTAGTTAGTGATTGAATACCGTTTAGTTATCCCTATCGTGTCTTAATGGTCTGATCAGCCAGTATATACAGGTCCTTCTCAAAAAATTAGCATATTGTGATAAAGGTCATTATTTTCCATAATGTAATGATAAAAATGAAACTTTCATATATTTCAGATTCATTGCACACCAACTGAAATATTTCAGGTCTTTAATTGTTTTAATACTGATGATTATGGCATACAGCTCATGAAAACCCAAAATGCCTGTCCCAAAAAATTTGCATATCATGAAAAGGTTCTCTAAACAAGTTATTAACCTAACCATCTGAATCAACGACGTAACTCTAAACACCTGCAAAAGATTCCTGAGGCTTTTAAAAACTCCCAGCCTTGTTCATTACTCAAAACTGCAATCATGGGTAAGACTGCCGACCTGACTGCTGTCTAGAAGGCCATCATTGACACACTCAAGCAAGAGGGTAAGACACAGAAATAAATTGCTGAACGAATAGGCTGTTCCCAGAGTGCTGTATCAAGGCACCTCAGTGGGAAGTCTGTGGGAAGGGAAAAGTGTGGCAGAAAACGCTGCACAACGAGAAGAGGTGACCGGACCCTGAGGAGGATTGTGGAGAAGGGCCGATTCCAGACCTTGGGGGACCTGCGGAAGCGGTGGACTGAGTCTGGAGTAGAAACATCCAGAGCCACCGTGCGCAGGCGTGTGCAGGAAATGGGCTACAGGTGCCGCATTCCCCAGGTCAAGCCACTTTTGAACCAGAAACAGCAGCAGAAGCGCCTGACCTGGGCTACAGAGAAGCAGCACTGGACTGTTGCTCAGTGGTTCAAAGTACTTTTTTCGGATGAAAGCAAATTTTGCATGTCATTCGGAAATCAAGGTGCCAGAGTCTGGAGGAAGACTGGGGAGAAGGAAATGCCAAAATGCCAGAAGTCCAGTGTGAAGCACCCACAGTCAGTGATGGTCTGGGGTGTCATGTCAGCTGCTGGTGTTGGTCCACTGTGTTTTATCAAGAGCAGGGTCAATGCAGCTAGTTATCAGGAGATTTTGGAGCACTTCATGCTTCCATCTGCTGAAAAGCTTTATGGAGATGAAGATTTCATTTTTCAGCACGACCTGACACCTGCTCACATTGCCAAAACCACTGGTAAATGGTTTACTGACCATGGTATTACTGTGCTCAATTGGCCTGCCAACTCTCCTGGCCTGAACCCCATAGAGAACCTGTGGGATATTGTGAAGAGAAAGTTGAGAGACGCAAGACCCAACACTCTGGATGAGCTTAAGGCCGCTATCGAAGCATCCTGGGCCTCCATAACACCTCAGCAGTGCCACAGGCTGATTGCCTCCATGCCACGCCGCATTGAAGCAGTCATTCATGCAAAAGGATTCCCGACCAAGTATTGAGTGCATAACTGAACATGATTATTTGAAGGTTGGCGTTTTTTGTATTAAAAACACTTGTCTTTCACTGGTGGGATGAAATATGCTAATTTTTTGGGACAGGCATTTTTGGGTTTTCATGAGCTGTATGCCATAATCATCAATATTAAAACAATTAAAGACCTGAAATATTTCAGTTGGTGTGCAATGAATCTGAAATATATGAAAGTTTCATTTTTATCATTACATTATGGAAAATAATGACCTTTATCACAATATGCTAATTTTTTTAGAAGGACCTGTATACCCCTGTGTGTCAATTTTTCAGGAGGTCATTTATGTTTGTTCGTGCAGCCAGTTTGTTCACATTTTTGCCTGAGTTCAGTTTTGTTCCTTTGACCTCTTTTATGAGCTCAGCATTCATTTTTTTTTGTAAAACGTCATCTTTTGGGGTTACAATAAAACCCCTATTTTTTCCTAATACGTCCTGTGACTCCTCTTGCTTTTCAACTCGGTCCATCACAAGTGGCTATTAATGAGACACTTGGCTTGCCATACTAAGCCACCTCCGTCTTGCTCCGGAACTCCTGGAGCAAACGTCAAATCAGCTGCATTTCGCCGCCCAGGAGAAATGCAGCTGATTTGACCATTAAAGTGCATTTATTAAGGAAAGTTCAATTGAGACACACCTTTACTATAATGTCGAGCAAACAAATAATTGTTTTTAAGTGTTAATCTTGTTAAATGCTTGTTAAAGTCCTCCTGTGCATGCTCCCACGGCCGCCATTTTGGCAGCCAATCGATTTTTGGCACAACACCGGCCCACATTTCCAGGTTGTCATCTGTGACGCATAATAGATGCGACTCATACGGCGAAGCAACATTTTTATGTTTTTTTTTCCTACTATGACATATTTGGACTGATGCCACTTATACGGCGGTGCGACGTGTACAGCGGAAAAAACGGTAATCAGATTTTGCACTTTTTCCTAATTCAAATGTTTATTTTTATATTTTTCAGATTTATGGCTATAGCCCTAAACCAAGAAACAACCTAATTATATGCATTTGTGTTGTTTGGGGACTTTTTATCATATAAAATACTTATTTTGTACAAAAATGTACATAAAAAATATTGTGTGCATATTTAAAAAAAAAAAAAAAAAAAAAATTATATATATATATATATATATATATATATATATATATATATATATATTTGCTTTGCAGCCCTTTAATGACCTGATGCTATTTATTTTTTACAAGTCAAATTAATGACTTAATTTCCACCGATCTGCAACTGTAGTTCTTAAAATAATAATTTTTGTAATAAATCAGTTGAGAAATTGTCTCAGCAGCAGCAACAAAAATCAAGTGAACCGTAACAACAGCAGAAAGTTAAGATTATAAAGGAGTTTTAATAGAAGGTCGTTGGAATTTAACGTCACAGAACATGTGCGAAGATACAAAACAATAACGTCTCCACAGTGAAGCACGGAGGTGGCTGCATGTTAATGTGGGAAGAGAGAGCAGACTTCTCAAACTACTTTACAAACACACACTGTGCAAAAGCAGTTCCATAAAAGACACTGGAGACTTCCTGAACTCATACAAACTGTTCTCAGACTAATAATAGTGTGAATGTTTATGAAGCATTCACACTATTGTAATCTGTTTTTCTTCTCTACGTTTTTCAGCATCTTTCTCGTCCCGCAGTTTTTGTGTTATTTCAACAACTCGTATATCAAAACGTTCAGCTCCTTCAGGACAATCCTGCTGTGACTTTTGGTGTTGGTGCAACTTTAGCTTTTTGAAATATTTAGCCTTTTCTGACATTTTTTCCTCAAAGAAAATGAATTGAGCTCATTTTACATCCTTCAAATCTTTAGATCTGTTTACAACCTTTTACTGCTCCTTTCACATTTTGTTCTGCTTCAGCTTCTTTCAGCTTCCTTGTGCAATTTTTAACTTTTTTCAGCTACTTTCAGCTGTTTTGTGATGCTTTTAGATTCTTTCTGCTAACTACAAAATGTTTGATCTTCTTCTAACTTCTTTCTGAGAATTTCAGCTTGTTATGCTCCTTCCAGTTTATTTCTACGTTTCAGCCTTTTCTGATATTTCAGCTACTATTTAGCCATTTTACGCTAATTTTAGCTTTTTTGACTAATTCCACATATTTTTCACTAATTTCATCTTTTTTCTACCTAATTCAGCAAAAATGTGCTCTCTCTACTTCCTTCTGGTAATTTAGGCTTCTTTCTGCTTTTTTAGCCACTGGTACTTTTCAGCTGGTTTTTGCCCATTTCAGCTTTTTCAGATAATTTCCACTTCGTTGTGCTCATTTCTGCTTCTTTCAGTCTAACTGGGCAAATGTATTCTTTCTGATTTCTTCTGCTAATTTAAACTTTTTCTACTGGCACTTTTTTTTTTTAGCTATTTTTGACTGTTAACAGATAAGTTCACGTTTTTCATGGTAATTTCTGCTACGATGAAGATAATGAACTTATTTATGCCAATTTTAGCTTGTTGTGCTCCTTTCAGCTTTATTATGCTAGTTTCAACTATTTCTGCCATTTTAGCTACTATTTAGCTGTTTTATGCCAATTTTAACATTTTCTGCTAATTCCACTTTTTTTTTTTTTTAGCTCATTTCAGCTCTGTCCGCTTCCTTCTGATAGTTTAAGCTTCTTTCTAACTTTTGGCTACTCTTCAGCCATTTTTTGTGAATTTCAGCCTTTTTTTTTTAGCTACTTTCCTAATTTTTCTGCTATTTTCTGCTCATTTAAACCTAATTCAGCAAATATGGATTATTTCTGCTTTCTTCTGTTAACTTAGGCTTGTTCTTCCATTTTAGCTACATTTCAAAATGTTTTTAGCTAATTTCAGCTGTTTTTCAGCAAGCTCTTATGCAATAAGCATTCACACTGCATTTTTGCAGGAAATGCAATTTCTCTAGGTATTGTTATTTTTCTTTCGGCTGCTCCCTGCCTCAGGGGTCACCACCGCGAACTAACTCGCACAAAGTCTTGAAAATTGATTTTACGCCGGCTGCCCTTCCTGGAGCAACCACAGCCCTCTGTGTGGAGCAGAGAGCTGCTATCTAGGGCGCCTGGGGGAGCAGATGGTGGGCGTTAAGGGTCTTGCACAAGACCAACACTAACTGCCCCCTTTCCCCCCAAATCTGGTTCCAAAGCATTTGCATTGACCTGGAGAGATGTCCTACCTGCATCAGAAGATAGTAGATGCCTGACAGGCCATGAGCGGCGCCAACGTACTGCTCCTGGTACCACTCGTACATCAGCGGGCTCTGGTTCTGGACTCGAAACTTTCTGCTGCAGTGTTCACCTGATGCCAACACAGCCTCACTAATCTGACAAATAAACAAATATATGTCGCACATAAAAACTCTCAAACATTTCTTTCTTCTAATGATAAAGCTGAGCAGCCTAGTTGCCCACCGACCTGCTGGATGTACTGCAGGGGGATCCTGTCCTGCCCAAGCTGCTGGTTGATGAAGATGAGGGAGTAGAGGTAGCCCACTCGACCATAAAGCAGCTCATCTGGCAACCCGCCTGAACCCTTCACCACCATCTGATGATACTGCATCAGCCTGGAAGGACAAGTGACGAAATGAGCCTCAACACAGAAGAGGTGTGATATTTACAAAAACCTACAGACATGAAGAAATGTGTTGGTACTCGGACAGCTCACTGAAAAATGTCTTTGCATTATAGTCACGTTTCAAACCAAGTGTTTGACATTAATTAGTTTACCTTCAAGCTTTCCATCAGCCTTTATAAAGGGAACAGATATGTGGTGAGTGGTTCGGTACGGTTGTGAGCACCATGCAAAACATGGAGCAGGACGCAAAGATGGAAGCTGTCTGGTGGCTCAGTTGGTAGAGCTGCCGTCTCTCAGCGGAAAGGTCGCTGGATAGAATCCCGGCCGTGGGGGGGGGGGGGTGTTCTTTCTGGGTGGAGTTTGCATGTTCTCTCCGTGCAAACGTGGGTTTTCTCCGGGTACTCCGGTTTCCTCCCACAGACCAAAAACATGCATGTTAGGCTGAACGGTAACTCTAAATTGTCCCTAGGTGTGAGTGAGAGAGTAAATGGTTGTTTGTCTCTATGTGTCTCTGTGATGGACTGGAGACCTGTCCAGGGTGTCCCCCACCTCTTGAACAATGTCTGCTAGACATGGGCATCAGTGATCCCTGTGACCCAAAAAGGAAGAAGCGGGTAAAAGATGATGGACGGATGGATAGAAGGAAGGATGGACGATGGATGGAAGGAAGGATGGAAGGAAGGATGGATGGAAGGATGGACAATGAATGGAAAGAAGGATGGATGGAAGGATGGACAATGGATGGAAGGAATGAAACATGGATGGAAGGAAAGATGGAAGGATGGAAGGAAAGAAGAAAAGATGGACAATGGATGGATGGATGGAAGGAAAGAAGGAAGGATGGAAGGAAAGAAGGAAAGATGGACAATGGATGGATGGAAGGAAGGAAGGAAGGAAGGAAGGACGGTGGATGGATGGAATGAAGAAAGGATGGATGATAGAAGGAAAGAAAGAAGGATGGATGATAGAAGGAAGGAAGGATGGACGATGGATGGATGGAATGAAGGATAGATGGAAGGAAGGAAGGATGATGGATGGAATGAAGGATGGATGGAAAGAAGTATGATGGATAGATGAAGATGGATGGAAGGAAGGATGGATGATGGAAGGAAAGAAGGAAGGATGGAC
>NC_056520.1:22588382-22606930 GCF_014905685.2 Nematolebias whitei
AGGAAGGATGGACGATGGATGGATGGAAGGAAGGATGGAAGGAAGGACAATGGATGGATAGAATGAAGAATGATGGAAGGAAGTATGGATGATGGATGGAAGGAAAGAAGGAAGGATAGACAATGGATGGATGGATGAATGGAATGATGGATGAAAGCTGTCCGAGCTCAGAAATACAATAGATATCTACAGGCATGTTAAAGGTAAAGGCTACAAGACTATATCCAAGAAGTTTCATGTTCCTCTGAACACAAGGATATAACAAAGTATAAGCTTCATGGGACTGATGCCAACTTCCCAGGGCATGGATGCAAGAGTTAATGCGACCCCAGGTTGATCTGATGGATTGTGACAATGGTAAAAAAACAGAGCAAAGGAAACCACGCAGAACCATTAAAACCTAACTCCCAGGTCAAGGAACGTCACTTTCTGATGGCATCATTTTAAATTTCAATTCAATTCAGTTTATTTATATAGCGCCAAATCACAACAACGTCTCAGGGCACTTTACAGAAACATTCACATACATAAAAGCCAATTAGTAAAGTTCTCTATCTAAGGAATCCAGCAGACAAGTTGAATCTTGGCTTTGTTGCAGTCTCCCATCTTGAGCAAGCACAGTGGCAACAGTGGAAAGGAAAAACTCCCTTTTTAAAAGGAAGAAACCTCCAGCAGAACCAGTCTCAGGACAAGTAGCCATCTGCTAAATCTAAATCATAATAAGCTCCATGGAAGAAGATCCAAGAGGGCTCCAGTGTTGATAGAAAAACACAAAAATCAGGAATTTGACTAAATGTAGCCTTATTTTGTAGGCTAGTTAACATATCCAACAAAGTTCAGTCAGGTCATCTGGATGGTTTCAGTTTTTTGTTGAGACATATAGTCCTTCATCCAAAGGACTTCATCAGTCTGAGGAGCCACAACAAACTCAGTTCCACAAGCAGCAACACACATAGTGGACCAACCAGTTCGCAGGTGATAAGATGGTTTCTGGGGCCCACCTTCTCCCCCGCCGACTCCTCCGAGGAAGTCATAGCCAAAGTGGTTCAAAACATCAAAGTTCAAGCGTTCAAAACTACTGACCAAGGTCGGCCCTCTAACACAGTGGTTCCCAACACTGGTCCTTGAGGAACACCATCCTGATGTTTTAGTTGTTTCTCTGCTCCAACACACCTGATTCAGTGATTTGATTACGTCATCAAGTTGTACAGAAGCCGGTTAATCACCCATTCAAATCAGGTATGTCAAAGCAGGGAAACAACTAAAACATGCAGGACGGTGTTCATCAAGGACCAGTATTGGGAACCACTGATCTAACAGAATCAGATTTTTAATTTTGGCCTGTAGCAAAAATTATTTTATCACCTTTTGTGGATAATTTAACACTGTGCACCTCTTCTATTCAACCGTTTTGTCTCAAATTCAACATAAATTCTTTGCAGACAAAAACTGGTTACATTTTTTAAAATGATGTTAAAAATAACATTAAGCACTGTGCGTGTGAATTCAAATGTTTGAGGAAAAACACCCTATTTCAAGTCTTTATTAAATCTGTGAAAAGTTTTATGTAAATTTGTGTAGTTCGCAGATAAACGCCTGAAATTGAGTCTAAAAGGAACCATTTCTTGCATTAATAAACTTTGTTCCCGCTCTTGGTCTGACCCCTCAACCCTTACCATGGTAGCAGCCTACCAGGAGTTAGTACCCCAGACAGAACCCAGGACCACTTAAACTCCTCCACCATGTTAACGTGGCGATTCTACCGAGGGGAACTCGGAGTAGAGCCACTGCTCCTCTACATCGAACAGTCAGTTGAGGTGGTTTCGGCGTCTGACTAAGATGCCTCATGGACACATCCCTTTGGAGATACACTGGTGAAGATTCTCAGTCATCCAGGACATGGTAAATTCAAAAAAGATGGGTTGAGAGCGGGGGGGATGAAGGAATATGTAATATGTAGCGAAACCATCTTCCAACAGAGGAGGTGGTCTCAGATTTCAACTCTCTAAAACTTATAATGCAGCTTTAGCGCTGATCCCTAGTCATTTCCACACCTATCAGGAATTTCAACAATGTTCAGTCAGGTCTTCTGGACGGTTTATTTTATTGCTGAGATGTTTCGTCCTTCGTCCAAAGGACTTCTTCAATCTGAGGATCCACCAAACAGACTGAGTACAACAAACAGCAAACTCCCAGGGCAGATAAAAACAGTTTGCTGGTGATGGATGGTGAAACCGGAGAAATCGAGAAACCATCAGGAGAAACCGTCCAGATTACTGTATTTTCTGCCGTAAACGTCGCTCCGCCCTATAAGTCGCATCAGTCCAAATATGTATAATAAAGTGGAAAAATCCATAAATACATCCCTTCGCCATATAAGTTACATCTATTATGTGTCAACGCTGATGCGTCGTGTCACGCGTCGTGTTACGCGTCGTGTTACGCGTCGTGTTACGCGTCGTGTTACGCGTCGTGTTACGCGTCGTGTTACGCGTCGTGTTACGCGTCATCTTTTTTGCATGAACTTTTTTGAATTTGTAATTAATAGCCACTTTTACCTATTACATGATACAACTTACTGCCTTACTACTCTGCTGCCATCTAGTGGCTGAAAATGGTAGTGTTCAATTTTTTCAGTCTGAATGAAAACGGTCATATCTCAGCCAAACATTGGTTTATAAATATGGGGGAGAAAAAATCTATAAATATGTCGCTTTGGCCTATAAGTCACAGGGCATGCAAATTATGCAAAAACAAAAAAAAACTGCGACTTATAGGGCGAAAATATGGTACCTGACTGAACAATGTTGGATTTTTACCTGGATTATTGAGCATAAAATGTGGTTCAAAACCAAAAAAGTCTATGCTCAATAATCCAGGTATACAATCCAACATTTCTCAGTCAGGTCATCTGGACAGTTTCTTTTTTTGCCGAAACGTTTCACCTTCCATCCAGAAGGCTTCATCAGTCAAGGAAACACACAACACAAAACTGATTCTTCCCCCAAACAGCTTACTCCAAAGTGGACTTTTTTGGTTTTGAACCAGTTTGACACGACTGTTGACGAGGAGGGGTGTGCCAAAGACGCCCTCTTAGCACCAACATAACTGGTTTGTTCCACTTTGGAGTAAGCTGTTTGGGGGAAGAATCAGTTTTGTGTTGTGTGTTTCCTTGACTTCTGAAGACTTCTGAATAGAAGGTGAAACCTTTCTGCAAAAAAAGAAACTGTCCAGATGACCTGACTGAAAATTGTTGGATGAAATATGGTGTTTTGAACCACTTTGACATGACTGTCTCTGAGGAGTTGATGGGGGAGAGGGTTAGCCCCGGAGGTCACCTTATCACCAGCAAACTGTTTCTTTCCCACTATGGAAGTGTGCTGCTTGTGAGACTCAGTTTGTTTGTAGCTCCTCAGATTGAATAAGTCCTTTGGATGATGGACAAAACATCAGCAAAAAAAGAAACCATCCAGATGACCTGACTGAACTTTATTGGATTTGTACCTGGATTGTTGAACATGAACTTTGGTATCAGGAATTTCATTCATGTCACCAGAGTGGCTCCGCTGCAAATCCAACTAACAAACCCCTATTTATTGTGAGGATTGATAGGGCAATCTGCATATGTATCTAGCTTACTTCAGCTATATATAACTCGAACCCCACTCTCTGTTCTTTGAAATGAGAAAGCTCCTCGGATAAGACTTCTCATCCCATACATGAAGCTGTTGTTGAACTGGACAGCTCATTCAGTGACAGATTACTGCATCCTAAATGCACAAAGGAGCGTTACTGCAGGTCCTTCCTCCCAGCAGCTGTTAAGACTCAACAACATCACTGCTCCCAACAAACTCAGTAAGTATTAAATACACGCTGACCTCTGCTCAATCACCCACTCTATCTATAATACTGTACTGTCAATAGTCTGTCCTTCTCATTGTTCAATACATATTGAACACTGTACACTGTACATCTTGATATGCCCATTTTTTTTAAAACTGCACAGTATTTTCTATTATAGTCTTGTAAAGTATATGGTTATTGTTTATTTCTTTATATATATATTTATTTACATTTTAAGAACTTTTTTGTGTGAACCTTTATATCTGTTATTGCTGTTACACTTGAATCCCCCCACTGTGGCACAATAAAGGCTGTTTCTATTCTGTTCCATTCTTTTCTATTCTTCTGTTACAAAATAAAATCCAGTAGTTTTTTTTTGTCTTGAACTTTTTTCAAACTCCCTATGGAGACTTTCTGGGCGTGTCCCACTGGGAAGAAAAACTAGGACAGACCCAGAATTCACTGGGTGGATTTCATATCCTCTCTGGCGAGGGATCACTTATTATTATTATTATTATTACACCTTTATTTATACACGTTAGTTCCCACTGAGCCTAGAAGACTCATTTACAAGAGAAACTTGTTACATACAACATACAGGCGTCACTTTGGGATCCTCCAGGAGGAGCTGGAGAGTATCGCTGGAGAAGGAGATCTACGGGATCTGCTGCATCCGCAACCCAACCACGGATAAGTGGTAGAAGATGGAGATCATCATTGAAAGGTACCAACAAATATCGGTCTTTAACTATTTGTATCATAAATGTGAAGATTAATTGAGCAGGTGAGTTACTTAGACTTGATCATTAAACTGAACTTGTTTCTATGGCAGCGTATTTATTATATCAACATGATTTGATACAAGACAATTAACAAATGGAGAATTCAGTGGTTCCCAGCCCTGCTCCTTGAGGAACACCATCCTGCATGTTTTGTTTCCCTGCTCCAACACACCTGATACAGTGATATATTTACAGTGCCTTGCGAAAGTATTCGGCCCCCTTGAACTTTTCAACCTTTTGCCACATTTCAGGCTTCAAACATAAAGATATAACATTTTAATTTTTTGTGAAGAATCAACAAGTGGGACACAATCGTGAAGTGGAATGAAATTTATTGGATGTGTCAAACTTTTTTAACAAATAAAAAACTGAAAAGTGGGGCGTGCAATATTATTCGGCCCCCTTGCGTTAATACTTTGTAGCGCCGCCTTTTGCTGCAGTTCCAGCTGCAAGTCTCTTGGGGTTTGTCTCTGTCAGTTTTGCACATGGAGAGACTGAACTTCTTGCCCATTCTTCCTGCAAAACAGCTCGAGCTCAGTGAGGTCGGATGGAGAGCGTTTGTGAACAGCAGTCTTCAGCTCTTTCCACAGATTCTCGATTGGATTCAGGTCTGGACTTTGACTTGGCCATTCCAAGACATGGATACGTTTATTTCTGAACCATTCCATTGTAGATTTGGTTTTATGTTTTGGATCATTGTCTTGTTGGAAGATAAATCTCCGTCCCAGTCTCAGGTCTCTTGCAGACTCAAACAGGTTTTCTTCCAGAGTGGTCCTGTATTTGGCCCCATCCATCTTCCCATCAATTCTGACCATCTTCCCTGTCCCTGCTGACGAAAAGCAGGCCCAAACCATGATACTGCCACCACCATGTTTGGCAGTGGAGATGGTGTGTTCAGGGTGATGAGCTGTGTTGCTTTTACGCCAAACATATTGTTTTGCATTGTGGCCAAACGGTTAGATTTTGGTTTCATCTGACCAGAGCACCATCTTCCACATGTTTGGTGTGTCTCCCAGGTGCTTGTGACAAACTTTAAACACTTTTTATGGATATCTTTGAGAAATGGCTTTCTTCTTGCCACTCTTCCATAAAGGCCAGATTTGTGCAGTGTACAACTGATTGTTGTCCTATGGACAGACTCTCCCACCTCAGCTGTAGATCTCTGCAGTTCATCCAGAGTGATCATGGGCCTCTTGGCTGCATCTCTGATCAGTCTTCTCCTTGTTCGAGATGAAAGTTTAGAGGGACGGCCGGGTCTTGGTAGATTTGCAGTGGTCTGATACTCCTTCCATTTTAATATGATTGCTTACACAGTGCTCCTTGGGATGTTTAAAGCTTGGGAAATCTTTTTGTATCCAAATCCGGCTTTAAACTTCTCCACAACAGCATCTCGGACCTGCCTGGTGTGTTCCTTGGTCTTCATTATGCTCTCTGCGCTTTGAACAGAACCCTGAGACTATCACAGAGCAGGTGCATTCATACGGAGACTTGATTACACACAAGTGGATTCTATTTATCATCATCAGTCATTTGGGACAACATTGGATCATTCAAAGATCCTCACTGAACTTCTGGAGTGAGTTTGCTGCACTGAAAGTAAAGGGGCCGAATAATATTGCAAGCCCCATTTTTCAGTTTTTTATTTGTTAAAAAAGTTTGACACATCCAATAAATGGCATTCCACTTCAAGATTGTGTCCCACTTGTTGTTGATCCTTCACAAAAAAATTAAAATTTTATATCTTTATGTTTGAAGCCTGAAATGTGGCAAAAGGTTGAAAAGTTCAAGGGGGCCGAATACTTTCGCAAGGCACTGTACTTCCTCATTTTCTGCAGAAGCCTGGAAATCACCCATTAATTAAAATCTGGTGTGTCGTAGCAGGAAAAGACTAAAACATGCAGGATGGGGTTCCTCAAGGGCCACTGTTGGGAACCCCCGAGTTAGATAACCAACTGTGAGGAGTTTCAGCTTTAGTAATGACCTGTTGATGCAATCATCTGCCTCCTGCGTTCTCTGTAGGCGAGAGTAGACCACAGCAGCAACCGCATACGGCCCTGCGTCGCCGCACAGGAAGGTGACATCATGGCGTCGGGTCAAACAGTTAAGGCTGCGGCTGACGTATTCAAACGCTTTCTGAAGTAAGGCATGTTCGTTAAACACGCTGTGGAGGTGCAGGTAGAGCAAAGCAATGCCTGGAAACAAACAAATGCACCCTGCGATAAATATTTTAAATGCTTATCAAGAGGTTTGGATCATTTAATCATCTTTTTATGTGAATCAATAAACGTACTTAGCATACGTCTTCATTTGAATGGTGGACTGAAGAATAGACAACTGAGATACGGTCATTTATTTGTTCAAACTAGAAAAGTAAAATTTAAATTCAAAATAAAATTCAATAAAAAATATTGGTAGCAAAAGATACAACAAATGTCCAGCAGAGAAAACTTTAACTTGAACATTTTTCTTGCTAAAACCCTTTATAACCACAGATTTTATTTTCAGGGGTTTAAGCACAAAATGAAAAATATATATATATTTTTTGAAAATATTCCTTTACTAAAAGAGACCATTATTTGATAATTAAAGACCTACGGTATTTTATAAAAACTGTATTGCACTGCTGAAAGGAAGAGGTGGACTGTCTGTGTGCAAGTCAGTCTGTTAGCAAAATATCTCATGTGCTACTGGACAGATTTTAAGGACACTTTCACAAAGTAATTAATGAATGTACCATGAATTATTTATTGGTGTAAATTTTTTTTTTACAAGATGGCCACCAATGCTACTAAACATTAGCCGACATATAAAATGTCAACAACTTGTTCAATTTTAGAAATTCTTCTTTTGGCTGCTCCCTTCTTCAGGGGTCACCACAGTGATCTAAGTCGCACAGACCACAGAGCTACCACAGCCCTTCGTGTGGAGCAGAGAGCGGCTGTCTAGGGAACCCGGGGGAGCAGATGGTGGGGGTTAAGGGTCTTGCTCAAGGGTCCAGCGTGGGGTAAATGAGGGTGGAGGCAGGTGTGGATGTTTCACCTTTCCCTCCCACATTTTAATGTTGTCAGTCCGGGGAGATGAACCGGCGACCTTCCAATCACAGGCCCACCTTCCCTAGCCTCTGCACCACCACTCCCCCACCATTCAATTTTACAAATACTGAGTTAAAATAAGATGTGGAAGTAGCTGAGTAATGCCAGACATCTTGTGGTACATTTAGGTATTTTCAAGGTTTAACAAAAATGGCTACAACTCCATTTCTCAACAAAACACAATCTTAGCCTAAAACATTGGCACCTTTTGAAGTCCATAAATTCAAACATTATAGACAAAAAAGTGTTTATTTATAGATTTATTTCATTTGGAGACAACTGATATGTCACTTGTTTCATTAAACTGACCTTTATTTACTTATTGGAATGAATTAAAAACATTAAAAAAAAAAAAAAAAACCTTTGGCTGCCTCAGAGGAGTTGACCCGGGAGAGAGTGGGCCCCAGAAACCATCTTATCACCAGCAAATTGGTGGTTTAAACCTAATTCAGTAAATGTGTCCTTTCTGCTTTCTTCTGCTAAATTAGAATTGTTTTTCCATTTTAGCTACATTGCAGGATGTATTTTAGCTAACTTCAGCTGTTTTTCAGCAAGTTCTTGTGCAATAAGCATTCACACTGCATTTTCACAGGAAATGCGGTTTCTCTAATTATTATTACTATTTTTATTATTAAACAGGCCTCTTGTAAATGAGTGCTGGTGACTCAATGAGACTAACCTGTGTAAATAAAGGTTGAATGAATATTTTGACAGGGTGCGTTCCGGTAACTGTCTGCTTGGATCTGGTAGCTCTCAGGCTTACTGATAATAAAGTTATGAACAAATATGACTGCCTTGAACGAATGAAACTTATATTGGATATGTAAACGGAAAACAATTACATAAACACTCATTTTAAACACAACAGCCACTTCTTTCTGTAGCATTTCTGCTTCTACCCTTAAAAAAAAATCTCCGCCCCTAAAAGAGTGGTGGAGGTGAGTGCCGAGCTGACCAGGCTGTCGTACATGGCCAGGAGCCCACAGGCAGCCGCCACACTTGCCAAGTCTGCTTTTTATAAGCGACTTTGGGCTTGTTTTTGTCCAAAGTCGCTTGCTAATCTTGTGAGTCCCGGGTTGCAGTTTTTTGGGCTTGTTTTGAAAGTTAAGTTGCTTATTTGGGCTTGACTTTCTTTCCGAGTGAAACTAGTTGATTATCTCCCAGCTCCTCACAATAAAGCAAAAGACGAGTAGGTAGTTTGTCCCTTCCACACCCGTTTCTTGTTTATCGCTCCCGCCCAAGTTGGCGAGGCGTCAGGCAAACACATAGACATTAGCTATGTTTACATGAACATAAGTCATCGGATCAAACGGCCGTTCGGAATAAAAACACGTCACGTAAACACCCCGTTCGGGTTATTTTTTTGTTTATTCAGCGTGATCCGAAATAATTTGTGATCAGAACGAAACGGGTGGTTTACGCCGATTCATAACCATAAACACGTGAACACGTAACACACGTAACACGTGATCTGTTCGTTTTAATCTGATGGTGAAAAACTGACCTGACTGCGCATGTGCGACTTTGTCATTTCCGCCAGGCTAACGCTAATAATATTAGCATGTGGGGGAAGCAAAACTGGTCAGTGAGCAACACGGCATTTCTTCTAGAAACTTTGAAAGAGCTCAAAATGATCTGTATCACCTGTAGCTCAGTCAGGGAGTGCAGTAACGTCTCCAGTGTTATTAAAACCTGTCGCGGGTCCATTTTAGGTGCTCAGGTTTGTTTACGTTCATCCAGGAAGTAAACCGGAAGTAGAACTTCTTCTTCTGTGGTTTTTTTTAAAGTAGAGTTTACCACTCTGCGCATGTCAGTACTTCTGTTCGGAACAAGGCCCGCTGCATGTAAACGCTCATCATGAACAGATTGTGCCCATGTGAACAATACATTCGAACTAGAAAGTTCCTGGAGAAACTTTAACGGGGACTGCCTATTTATTATTAATAATAAATATTAATATTAATGATTACAAATATTAATAAGCAATACTAATTATTAATATAAATAATTATTAACATGTTGTTAATTTATTATTATTAAAATAGTAATAATTAATATTCAATATTAATAATATTTACACAAATAATTAGTGTTAATATTAAATACTACTTATTAATATTATTATTTATATTAACATTTATAATCATCAACATTAATAATTTATAATTATTATTAATAATTAATTAATAATATTAGGTGATAATAGGTAATAATAGGTGCCTTGCATGCATTGCATAATGCACTGCCTTCCTTCCATGTTAAACCAAAATGGCTCCATACGTTACTCAGGTTCTATGAAGAGTTTTCTCTTATTCATTTTCTATGGGAAATTTGGCATCTTTGTTAGCAAAGTATGTCGCCATGGTAACTGTGAATGCCAATAAAAGTAATTGCACACATCACGGGGCCGAGCCAGTCGTTTTGATATAACTTTTGTGGGGGTAGACGCTGTGGTTCGGGCCGCATTAACCGAGATAGAAATGTAGACACTCTTCCGAGGTGTAGAATATGAAAACATTTCAATCCGGTCAAAAAATTTTGCGCATGTAAACATAGCTATTAATCCTATGGGTGCACACTGTGGCCGACCACTAGGGGGCTTCACTCACACGCAGATGTCAGGATTCATTCAACCTTTATTTAGACAGGATGTTGTTTTTTTAAATATGTAGAAAAAAAATACATAATGCAAAATGTATTTTTTTTATCAGAGCTTAAAAGTATGTTATTTAAAGTGTTTTGCATAATTCTGCTGTTGTTTATGTGTAATGCCATAATAAATGTATGTTTATACTGTTTAAAAATGGCCTCTGTTTTACACAGTGTGGTGGGTTGCCAGTTGGGCTAGAGCTAGTTGCTTGTTTCTATCGCGAGATCTGGCAACACTGATTGTGAACTCACCTGTCCAGCCTGTGTAAGCAGTGCAGTCTCTTGGATCAGCAGACTCCAGCCCATGCTCTATGACAGCTAGAAGCTCGCTGACTTTGCTGCTCAACCTCTGGGCAAACTCTGGCGTGATCTTAAGTGGGGGAGGAGAAGGGAACAAAACAAGAGAACCGTCTTAAACACGAGAACGCTGCACTTCGTCATCATGTTCTCAACAATGTACCTTTCCCTGAGAGTCAAACAACGCCTGTGTATACGCAGGGTTTCCATCGTAGTCATGATATGGGTTCCTTAACGCTCTCGTGTCCATTTTTCAGTCTTACTTGTTTCGGCACCACTTGAAAAAACAATGCGGGATGTAAGTGAGGGTTAAACACAGTCAGAAGCTGCCATGCCTGAGCTACACACCCACCAACAATGAAGCTCCGAGTTAGCGTCGCCGCTAAAGCTAGCGGTTAGCGTCCAGTGGCGCACAATATCTGTTCAAAAATAATAAAATTCGTTGAAGATTTTTTTTTAATCTATACTGTATAAAAATTAAAGCAAATTAAACTAAAATAGTTTATTACGTGTAAACCTACGCTGCAAGCGCTGCAATGTTGATCTTCGGCTTCTTTGTGTAAAAATTCACTGACTGCGTATTAGCAGCAGTTAGCTCGCTAGCGCCACTTAAAGTTGTGGAAGTGGTACTGCAGCTTAAAAAACGCCTTGGTAAATAGTCTGTACTGTACTTATATAGCACCGTTCTAGCTTACAGCTCTTTACAACACAATCTGTGTCCTCATTTACCCATTCATACAGCACTCTACTAGATTTATACAAAGAATAATCAGCGCTTTAGCACGTTCATTTACCCTTTATTTAGTCTCATTGAGCCACGAGAACTCATTTTCAAGAGAGACCTGTTTAGGGAGCAGATGGGGGTTAAGGGTCCTTGCTCATGGGCCCAGGGTGGGGCAAATGAGGGCAAGTGTGGGTGCTTCCCCTATCCCACGCACAATTTTGATGTTGTCGGGGCCAGGGCGTGAACCGGCGATCTTCGGATCACAGGCCCACCTCTCTAGCCTCTGCGCCACCACTCCCCCATAATTCCCTCACAATCACTGATGTGACACACATTAAAGTCAAAGTTTCTTTATTTGTCATATGCACCAAATGTGGTGGAACGAACATGTGTACACTGGGTCCCAGTTACATCCAACAATAAAATGTAAAAGAAAAACAGTAATAAGATCTAAGATATGAACTAAGAAAAACATCAACTAAAAATACACTAAGCAGTAATAGTACAAAAACAATGAAAGCAATACACCGAACAGCAGCAGGGCAGCACGGTGGTGCAACTGGTAGAGCTGCTGCTTCTCAGCGAGCAGGTCCCTGGTTCAAATCCCGGTCTGGGGGCCTCTCTGGGTGGAGTTTGCATGTTCTGTGCATGTGTGGGTTTTCTCTGGGTGCTCCGGTTTCCTCACACAGACCAAAAACATGCATGTTAGGCTGATTGGTAATTAAATTGTTCCTAGGTGTGAGTGAGCGAGTGAATGATTGTTTGTCTTGTTTGTCTCTATGTGACCCTGTGATGGACTGGAGACCAGTCCAGGGTGTACCCCGCCCCTCACGCAGTGATTGCTGGACATAGACACGGGCGACCCCAGTGACCCAAAATGGAAGAAGCGGGTAAAAGATAATGGATGGATGAACAGCACAAACATGAATCTGTGTGAGCAGATGTACATGCATGAACACAGCAACATGAAACAGATCAGCAGCAACATGAAACAGATCAGCAGCAACATGATGTGATTTTTCCACAGTGATTATCCTGGTTAGAGATTAATGAGTCTAACAGCCTCAGGGTAGAAGCTGTTCCTCAGTCTAGTGGTTCTACTCTTAATGCTCCTCAACCTCCTTCCTGAGGGGAGTGGGACAAAAAGTGTGTGTGCTGGGTGAGTGGGGTCCTTCATGATGCAGGTGGCTCTCTTCCTGCATCTAGAGGTGTAAATGTCTGTGATGGTGGGGAGGCTGACTCCAACAGTCTTCTGTGCAGCCTTCATGCCACAAGTTGATGCTGAAGCACAGGATGCTCTCCACTGCACATGACAGGGAGCCAAAGGAGAGAAGCTAAAACTGGAGAGATATGATTTTTCCTACTAACTCTCCTACTAACTAATTTTCTTCTTTAAATCACTTCTTGCTCTGCTGCCTTCATACATCTCCTACATGTCACTACATGAGTGCAGCTACAGTGTGCACTTCCAGGACATTATTACCTGCAGTGTTCCCTCAGTGCAGACTGAATTAGGCAAAAGGGCCTTCTCCTACTCCACTCCTGTTTCCTGGAATATCTTGCAAAAATATCTGAAGCTCTCGACCTTGACCTCTCTAAGTGGCTTCAAACATTTAAGTTCCTGACAAGAACTAATGCAGACATGTTCCTGTTTTTAGTTTTCTACACCGCCTTATAATCTAGCTGTTTTTTTTTTTTTTTGCTACTTATTCCATTTTGACTGTCCTTTTGGTTGCCATTTTATTTCAATTTGTTTAAAAAAAGAAGAAAAAAATTAATTTGTATGCCTCTTTTATGATTGTGTATTGTTGTCATCATTCTTTGTTAAAGAAATCAGGTCTCTCTTGTAAATGAGTCCCCAAGCCTCAATGGGATTAACCTGTATAAATAAATGTTGAATGAATGAAAAAAAAAACCCGTCAGTTAAGACTCTGGCAGCAGCATTTTGGATCAACCGAAGACGTTTTAAAGAAATATTTGGACACCCAGATAATAAACCATTGCAATAGTCCAGTCTAGACGTGACAAATGCATGAACCAGTTTTTCTGCATCATTTTTAGATAAGATGTTTCTAATTTTAGTGATATTACACAGATGGAAGAAGGCAGTTCTAGTAACTTTTTTAATGTGGGGGTAAAAGACATGACCTGATCAAAAACAACACCAAGATTTTTAACATTAGAGCTGGAGGCCAGATTAATGTCATCCAAGGAGGGAAAAAGACTGAAAAATGTATTCCTAAAATGCTCAGGTCCAAAAATTTAAACTTTAGTCTTGTCTGAATTTAAAATCAGAAAATTTAGGGTCATCCAGGTTTTTATGTCTTTAAGACATGCTTGTAGTCAAAGTAGTTGATTGGATTCATTGTGTTTCATGGACAAATATATATCATCAGCATAACAATGAAAATTTATCCCATGCTGTTTAATAACTTTACCTAATGGAAGCATATACAAGGTAAAGAGTATTTGTCCAAGCACTGAACCTTGAGGAACTCCATGACTAACTTTGGCGTATGATGAAGATTCATTATTTACATTTATAAATTGGAATCTATCAGATAAATATGATTTAAACCTGTTTAGAGACGTTCCTGTAATTCCAATATCATATTCAAGTCTTTGTAATATAATATTTTGAACAACTGTGATATGAACTAAGAAAAATGTTAAACTAAAAATATGCTAAGCACTAGTAGCATAAAAACATTACGTTGAACAGCAGCATGAACACGAGTCTCTGTGAGCAGATGAGCACGCATGAACACATCAACATGAAATAGATCAGCAGCAACATGGAACAGATCAGCAGCAACATGAAACAGATCAGCAGCAACATGATGTGATTTTTCACAGTGATTATTCTAGTTAGAGATTAATGAGTCTAACAGCCTCAGGGTAGAAGCTGTTCCTCAGTCTAGTGGTTCTACACTTAATGCTCCTCAACCTCCTTCCTGAGGGGAGCGGGGCAAAAAGTGTGTGTGCTGGGTGAGTGAGGTCCTTCATGATGCAAGTGGCCCTCTTCCTGCATCTGGAGGTGTAGATGTCTGTGATGGTGGGGACGCTCACTCCAACAGACTTCTGTGCAGCCTTCACCACTCTCTGCAAAGCTTTTCTTTCTGAAGCTGTGCAGCCTCCATGCCACACGTTGATGCTGGAGCACAGGATGCTCTCCACTGCACACCTGTAGAAGGAGGTGAGGACTGAGCTTCCCAGACCAGCTCGCCTCAGCCGCCTGAGGAAGTAGAGTCTCTGATGAGTTTTCTTGATCAGGCTGGTGGTGTAGCATAAAAAAATATTAATGAAGAAAACTTCATGCAGATGAAATTTTTAAACACAAATATACATTTTTCTGGAGATGCACCAATCAAAGTTACAATTTCACAACTATCGCAACATATTTACCTTCATAAAAGAGCTTGGTGAACCTGAGGATTCTGCAGATTTAAACAAAATAAAATTTAAAAAAATGATTCACCTTTATTTAACCAAATCCCACTGAGATCACAGATCTCTTGTGCAAGGGAGGCCTGGGCCTGAAGGCAGCCTAACATGCATGTTTGTGGTCTGTGGGAGGAAACCGGAGTACCAGGAGAAAACCTACGCAAGCATGAGAAGAACATGCATACTCCACACAGAAAGACCCCAGGTCCAACCAGCGATTGAACTCAGGACCTTCTTGCTGTGATGCAACAGTGCTAACCCCTGAGCTGTTGTGCTGCAGATAATTCCTGCACTTACAGAGACTGCAGGCCTGCTGGTGATGGGCATTCTGGACCAATCCTTCAATCTTCGTGAATGACGCAGTTTAAAAAAGGAGAACACTGATGTCTATCTGATCTGTGACACCGATGTGATGATTCACCGTAGTACTTGATTCTGAACAATGTTTTATTTAGGAAAATTACCAGCTTCTCTCTGCCACATCTGTCTATAACTCACTCTTGATGCAGGTCAAGATGCTTGCCTCGGTCACATGGCGACCCATTCGCCAGCAAATCAGGGGAATCCAGTGTGTCTATGCAAGAAGATCAACTGCTGGAGATCGCAAATGACAGTGGCCTTAAAAGTATGTTTGATACAGCGACTCTGCCGGTGTTCTGGATTAAAGTCATGGCAGAAAACCCTGAGATCACCACAACAGCACTGAAACCCTGTTGCCATTTTTAACATCCTATCTGTGTGAAGCAGGGTTTTCTGCAGTGACAGCAACCAAAACAAAATTACAGAGCATACTGGACATCAGCGACACACCTCGGGTGTCATTGTCTCCCATTACCCCTAGATGGGATTGTCTTGTTGCAGAGAAACAAGCTCAGGGCTCCCACTGATTCAGTGTTATGGTGAGTTGTATTGTTCATGCACTTTATATTTGTTTTCGTGGTGTATCTTATGTTGAAGGCATGTTTAACCTTTACTATTACGATCAGAGTGTGGGGTTGAGAGGTGTTACTCATGTTACGATGTTGACGTGATGTTACGAGGACGCTGATAATAAAGTTGCATACACAGTGGATTCACTTTTATTGTTATATTTAGAAAATACCAGTTTTTATGAAGGTTGTATCGTTTTATTTTGTTGTATTCATCCGCCACACTTTAAAGGCCGGTCTGTGCAAAAAAGGATGAGGACCACGGATCTAAATAAATGCTTGGAAAAGTTCAGCTAAAAGCTGATGCAAATTTGTATCACCTTGAACTGTCAAGTTTCCCCGCTTGCCTTGACTTTACGTGACTTCTTTTTGAGGTTCTTACGTTCAGGACTGTTTTGTACTCCAATGCTTCCCATCTTGATGACTTGAGCAACCTCGTCTTTGAAAAGTGCAAATGAAGCCGACAATTAGATTGTCCACCGAAGCCGGAATCGCCTCCATCATCATTGTCAGCTTTTTGTTTTTACCTGTCTTGCTTTTTATGTCTGTTTGCTCCAGTATTTCCACATCAAATGACCGGGCAGCTGCAGGTGAAGGTTGATCATGCGGTGCAAACATCAAGACTTTGCTCATATACCTTGGGACTGTATTACCTTGCCTTGAGGGACAAAGAATGGAAATGAGGTTGAAAATGCAAGAAATTTCAGAGGGAGACCTTCGATTTGATTAAAGGCTCTCCTTGAAAGACATATTAATAAGCTGCCTTTCCATCCCAATGCACCACTGAGGGGGGAAAAGGGAAAAATATTAAATACAGATATCGATCATCCTTCATTCTTGTTGCAAGCAGAGGAAAAAAACACATTTTAAAGCATCAACAAATTTGATGATTTCTAAGTTTTCTTATAATCAGTAATTTACCATCTGGAAAAATTGTATGTAAAGAATAAAGCCTCCTTATATCTAAAGTCCACAATATGAAGTGTGTGAAGTTCATGGTATTTGTCAAGAAACACTCCTAAACACGTTTTTTGTCACGGTAATGAAAGTAAGTAAGTAACTTCAGTCTTCATTCACACCCGTCAAACACAATCCATGTCACCCCAACAGGAAGCGACAGCCTGACCAAGTGAAGTCCAGATTATTTCTGACTGATTTACCCTGCTGCCCATCACCACACTTTCACTGATCTCTGCCTGAGTCCTTCGTCTCTCCATCTCCCATCACGCTTTGATGTTCCCACGAATGCTTGGCCTGCTGCTCCAGTGTGCAAAAAGTCTGCCGCTCCAGCCTCAGCAGTAGCCCGTAGCACCAGGACCTGTCCCCTGGTCTCTGTTGTCCAAGAATATGACTTGAGACGAAAGTGAATTACACACTCAATATTCAGTTTAACCCGGGGATAATGGGTGTGAAGGTGTAGGTACAAACCTGCTTTTGGCCACAGCTAAACCCTGAATATTATAATAATGTTTATTAATTGATGTGTGAAGGCAGCTACGGGGACCTCACTGAGCTCAAATCTAATATCTCTAAAGTGACAGGCAACTATATCATATTGTATTGTGGTGCGTTATACTTCAAGATCAAGTGTCTTTATTGTCATTCGCATCACATGTGGTACATGAGGTGGAACAAAATTGAGTACTCAAGGTCCCAGTTACACCCAAAAGTATCAAAAATAAAAAGTATAAAAAGAAACAGTATATAAGGATCTCAGATATACACTAAGATATACTGTCACAAAAGGCTGGTGCTGGTGAACCCAATGGTGCAGGCAGGCAAGCAAGGGCTCAAGATGGATATATAAAAATAAATAATTTATTAACAAAACAAAGAGCTGAGAGGGCAGCAAAACAAACAGAATGATAAGGATGTACTCACGAAACAAACAGGTCATCACCAGTGGACAGAAGACAATGCTAGGACAAGGACTAACACAGAGACACAGGCTTATATACAGGAAACACCAATTAGACAAAGTAAAGACAGCTGTGAGTAATCACAGATGCCAAAGAAAGAGACAAAAGTTGCAAGACATTAACATGACACAAGATGGGGCTCGATACTAAGAAACACAAACCCTATAAAGAGAAACAGAGGATCCGGGGAGCACAGACATAAACACAACACCAGGGACAAAACCACAACTCCTACATATATGCTAAACGAATGCTAAACAATATGCTAAAAGATCTAAGATATACGATAAACACTAATAATGTAAAATATGGTATTTTAAACAGCAGCCTGAACATGAGTCTGTAGTGAGTAGATGGGTATGAATGAAAACACACATGAGATAGTTCTAATATTGTATCAGAAGAAAGTTTGTAACATACTCTATCATAACTTATTTTATTGTATCATGTTTTTGTAACTTGTATTGCATCATGCTGTAACTTATAATGCCTTGTGTTGTGCCATATTTTATATTGAGTTGTATCATAAATTTACGTGGCTCTTTAAAATCAGGTTATATCACTGAACACCTGACACTTTTTATTTATAAGATTGTTTTTGTTCCAAAGTAGTTTGAATTTTTGTATTGTATCATATATAATGTGCCATAACATACCATACCAGTCGTATCATATCGTACCGTACCACTTTATTTATATAAAAAAAACACTTAAAAAACAATAGTAACAAAACAAACCAAAGTGATATCCTGATGCATGCTCAATAATCCAGGTAGAAAAATCTAAAAAAGTTAAATCTGGTCCTCTGGACATTCAAAAAAACCCAAAACAAAGCAAAACAACAAAAAATGTAGAAACGTTTCGTCTCT
>NC_056520.1:22609930-22619392 GCF_014905685.2 Nematolebias whitei
AGAGACGAAACGTTTCTACATTTTTTGTTGTTTTGCTTTGTTTTGGGGTTTTTTGAATGTCCAGAGGACCAGATTTAACTTTTTTAAACCAAAGTGATGTACAATAAAACAAACAAGCATCAGACAGAGGATAAACTACATCAATCTTATAAAATAAAAATAAGAACCAATAATAACATAAATATTCAGTCCAATTCAAAATACTTTATTAATCCCAAAGGGAAATTGAATGTTGTTGTAGCTCATCATTCTGGATCATTAAGAGTTGTTATAGATGCTGATGGCTGTGGGAAGGAAGGATCTGCAGCAGTCTGTACCACAGCAGATCTGAAGAAACTGGCTGTAGATGCTGATCCGTCCACCCAGGTCCATTGGGCCTCTTGGTCCTCCTGGGCAGCAGGTCCACCTAAATGTTGGACAGAACTCCTCCCTGAGCAATGGCCACTCCTCCCAGCAGCTTGTTGAGCTCCTCATCATTGCAGACAGCCAACTGCAGGTGTCAGGGGATGATCCTGGTCTTCTTCTTGTCATGAGCTGCGTTTCCTGCCAGCTCCAAGGATCTCAGCTGTCAGTCACTCGAGCACCTCCACCAGGTAGACGGAGATGCATCCACGGCGCCTCCTTTACAACTCATTTAAGATTTGGGTCTGTATTAACAGCTACTCCAACATGCAGCCACCTTGAGAGGTGCAATTCTAGAACTAATAAAATATGCGTTTATTCATAGTATGTATTATGTCATATATGTAGCATAATTTGTATCATATATTGTATTGCATCATCTACATTGTACTGTGTTGTAAAGTATGATAAAATGTGTAATATTGTATTATTTAATGTACTCTGTCATAATGTATGTAATCATAGTGTAATGTACGTAACAACATCCATTTGTTTGTTTATCCATTTTCTTTACCTGCTCTTCTTTGTAGGGTCACATGGTTTGTATTTTTTAAAGAGTTATTGTATTACATAAATATTGTGTCAAACGTCATGTGTTGACACGTATTGTCTAATTGTATCATTTAATAAAGTATACTGTTATAATGTATTATACTGTAACTAATTATTAAATAATTTATATCAGAATTTAACGTACAATATTATATTGTACTATGTTGTAACGTATTGTATTGTTACATTTATTGCATTGTATTGTTATATCACAATATATTTTATTGTATTGTGTCATAATGTATTGAAATGTACCATAGTATTTGATATTAGATTGTACCTTTTATCATATATTGGAATATATTGCATCAGAAATTAGCCTGGCTTTTTAAAACCAAGTCATATTACTAGACACAGGACTTTTTTTTTCTTGCGGATATTTGTTCAGACTTTTAACAAAAAGGCAGCAGAGTATATCACATCTTAACTTATAATTAAACATCGTATTTTCTTATATAGAATCATTTTTTGCTGTATTATATTTTATATTGTATCAGACATTTACCTGACTTTAAAATCAGATCACACCATTGGACACTAGACATTTCCCCTGTATGTGAAGTTCTACTGCAAAATTTAGTGTTTTGAACAATTTGCTCAAGTTCATGAACTTGGATTGGGGAGGGGGAAGACAAACAGTGGTAGGGTAATCTTCTGGTGCACCCCTCCTTCCATCATTCCCTTCCCCAAGTGGACAGTCTCCATTTTGGTCTAGGGGAATGGCGTGACAGCTGAGATAAAGAACATTCTGGTCTCCGTCATGCTGCCCCGGCCGCTTCTGTGGCGGTGCTAAAAATACACACAGTCTGCCGTCGCCATACCAGTCAGCTGTCGAGGAGATGGAAGGAGGCAAAGGGGGGAGGGAAGAGAGGGAAGTGACAGACAGACGGACAGATACAAGTCAAGTCATTTGACAGAACGCAGGAAAAACTGGAGAAAAGGATCCATTGGAAATCAAAGACAGAAGGACGTTGCTTCACTGTAATATTGCACACACAAAAGAGAAAAAGAACAGTACAACCGCTGAACTAAAGCCTCTGAGCTGATCAAATATAGAGTGAGCAAACAGAGGTACATGGTAATTTGCCTTCAAATCTAAATAGAAGCAATTGATTGTAGGGACCAATGCCTTAATGCTGCTTTGGCAAAGTATTTAATAGCTTTTATTGATTTACAACTTGGATTTAAATTGGTTATTTAACCTATACTACATTAAAACTACATTTGTTTAATGTGCAAGAAAATAAATATTTTTAAAAGCCTCAATTTTGCTATTATGCTATAAGTTCATTTTGGCAATGTGGCCAAAATGAATTAAAAAGCGTGAACACCAGCACTCTGATGGCGCCCAAAATTTAATTCACCACAAATTCTGACTGAAAATAACCAGATTAAAATGTATTCAAATGCTTCCTTTAGTGCTTTTTCATCATTGGCATCATGTGAAAAAGTTTACTTGCGTTACATTTAAGATTGTAGAATTCTGAAACTATTTTCCCTCAAAAATGAGTCCAATTTTCACAGACATGCCCACACCAGGATGCTGCCAGAAAGCGTAGAGCTGTAGAGCAGAAGTTGCTCCAAGTGTAAAAACTGCCCAGTATGCTGTTATATACTCCTTTCACAATACAATCTGCTCACTGATGCATATCACATCATTGGTTTGGGCTACAAGTTCCTCCTCACACTACCTATCACTCAGGTTGTCTGTGAGAGCACCTTCTCCACCCTGAAGTTGGTGAAGAACCACCTAAGAACCTCCCTCAGTCAAGAGAACCTTGAAGCATTTCTTTTGATGGCAACAGAGAAAGAGGTCCTGATGGAAATACCATACCATTTTATTTATAGAGCACTTAAAACAGCGACAAGGCCAACCAAAGTGCTGTACAGACAGAAAAACAGGCAACACACAAAGCAATATACAAAATGAGGTAAATCAGGATAAAGACATAAAAACGATGCAGATAATAAATATGACGACTAACCAGTGTGAAGCAAACAGGTTCAAAACACAGATCATCTGGTGTTGAAAGCTACTGAATAGTAGTGGGTTTTTAAACGGGACTTGAAAACCGAGAGGGAGGGGGCCAGTCTGACAAGCAGAGGTAACTCGTTCCAAAGTCTTGGTCCTGCCACAGAGAAGGCCCTGTCACCTCTGCGCTTAAGAGGAGTTCCTGGAACTGTGAGGAGCAACTGGTCCGCTGACCTCAGGGAACGTGGAGGGACATACGGCTGTAGCAAATCAGAGAGATGGGGGGGAAACTGTTCAGCGATTTGTAGACATACAGGAGTATTTTGAACTGGATTCGAAGGTGGACCGGTAGCCAGTGCAGTGAGGCCAAAACTGGTGTAATGTGCTCTCTTTTGCCTGTACTGGTTAAAAATCGGGCTGCTGCATTCTGGACCAGTTGTAGTCGTGCGATGGAGGTCTGACTGATACCAAACAGAAATGGACAAAGAGGGTATTATTGATAGACTAGCTGAGAGTAGTGATCACCTGCGTTGCCTGCTTGTGTACTGGTAGTAGTGGTGAAAACTGGTTCTTATAAAAAAATGGACAGATCTGGTTGGCAGACCACAGACAAATAAAGTCTTCCGGATGGAAGATGAAACGTTTCTTCCTTAAAGAGACTGGACCAGATAAAATGATTCAACCTTTTTTTGTGGTTCTTATGAAGTTGAAAAATTGGTTTAATGTTAAAAATTTTTGTTTAATGTGATTAAAAATAAGCCGACACATTTGTAGTGCACCACCTGTGTACCTCTCATTTGCTGTATGAAACTATTGATTGTCATATTCCAAGAGAGTTTATAAGAGCTTATGCATAGCAAAATGCAGGGCAACATCAGTTTATGTGATTTGAGGACGGATTATTGCACCACAGCAGAAACATTTATATTGTAGGTATTCAGGCGATGACGTGTGCAGACGGCATGCGTTCAAAGTGAGCTCAACTTAACTCAGTCTCGGTGATTCCCGGCTTGGATTATTTTCCCAGTCTGCCCCTGGCTAGAAACTTACCTCACTGCAGGGGTTTGTTGTTCAACTCATCCAATTAAAGTACTGTAGTCCCTCGTTTATTGCGGGGATTACAGTCCGGAACCCCCGCAATAAGTGAAAATCCGCGAAGTAGGGATGTTCTATTCATTTTAGTATTTATATATCTTCATTTATTAAAGCTTTTAAAACCCTTTCCACACTCTTGCAATGTTCTGAACTCTTAAACCTATGCCTCCCCGCTTGGAAGGCCTCGTGGGCTAGCGTGCGGTGCTCACATTCACTGAGGAGTCTGGCGGTCCGGTTCCCGGTCTGCATTCACTGGGCGCCGAAGTCACTATAAATAAGGAGCAAATATCTGAAAAAGTTTGGATTGGATCAAAATGTTCCCTCCATTTCAACAGAAGGCAATGGCACTGTTGCTTTTGGGAAATGTAGTCCTTATGAGTGGCGATAATGTAGGCTCATTGAGAAAAAAATACACAATGGTGGCGCCTGTCCGATGTATTTTTTTGTTGTTGACTTTTTACTGTATCCCATACCGTTCCAATCATGTGAGTAATATTTAAGAAGACAGTTTTGTGTCGTACAATTTTTAAAAATATTGTTCAATCTTACTTCGAAAATCCACGAAAGGGCGAGGCCACAAATGTCGAACCATGAAGTAGCGAGGGACTACTGTATCTTTTCCATGTTTTGGTATTTTTACCTCTCAGATTCAACATAAATTATTATAAAGAACAGTCTGAAAAGAATTAGATATACAGACATGTTTGATAAAAAACATCCTCTATTCATCTTACTTACTCAAAGAAACAACACTCGAGGACACAAGATTTTTTAACCGGTTTTACTTGCAAGGGCAGACGTTCACAAAAAGGTTACACAGATACAGTAAGTTCTACACCATGGAACCCAGTCACGAGAATCTGTGACCGATAATGTGCGGGAATTGTTTTTATATGCTTAACAGCTCTCTCAGGCCGACACTGATGACCTCGGCCACACAGATGCACATGCAGGATCAAATCAACTCGTCATTCAGCTCTCTCCGGGAAAGAAAATAACCCTCTGGTATCTCAAACTCATGGTTCACGGGCATTTAACATTCTCAGTAATAGTAGCTAAAAAAACATCCATAAACCTTGATCAGAAATCCCCTGACAATACACAAAAGCACTGATTTGTAGCTGTTCAAGGAAGATTATAAGCTTTAGCTCTTTTAAGTCGTAACTTGACGCATCTCGTTTACTCCAAGTGAAATGGATGCGGACAAAGAAAGCTGATTACCGTCAGTTTTACATGCATTCATCCACTTAGTCTCTTCCAGAAATCGAGTTATGGAAATCTGATTTGGGCATTTAAAAAAAGTGTTTCTTGCTTCTTGCGCTTCAGCAGCAATCTGTTTGATGGGGGTTGATCAGGGAGGCTGTTGCTGCGTGGATAAAAAGGAGCAGTGGCAGAACGGACTTGTTTCCTGCGCTGCTCAAAGACCCAGGCGTGCACACTTGGGTTTCCTTCGGTTGGCGGTGATCGTTAGCACTCGGCTGTGAAAACTGAAGATGGTGAGCCAAAGTTTCAGCCCAATCCCATACGTTTTGTTGCAGTCGCGACAATAACCACCAGATGGAGGTCTTGTCCTTGACTCGATTTGAGAAACTTTCTGAATTTACCCCCAAATGAAGTCAAATCTGCTGCCATTCCGTTTCTTTATTGTTGCTACGACTGTGGAAATTGATTTTCTTCTTACAATACGTTTGAGCTGCCTCTTTCTTTACTATTATAATTATTTTCTACCTCTACCTTCTTTTCTGAGGTGCAAGCTGCACTTCCAGAACCGTGAAGATGAATGCCTTGTCCCTACCCCTACCCTGAAATGGTTGAGCCACTGCAAAGGCTAGTTAGCTTTCCTAATTAGAGAGCAAATTACAAAACACTTACACAGCTTCTTTAATACACAGGAACCTCATAAAAACAGGCAGTGGCAAGACCTCCTTTGATAAACCCCCTTTTGGCAACATCGCCACTGTGCACCCATTGTCAAACTCTTTTTATGTCCACCTACAGCCCACCAGGAGGTTCTTGGATCTGCAGGGTTAGGTTCAAATAGGAACTCAAGGAGAAATTTGCTTTGTCTGGCAACCTCCAGCTGCTTCAAACAAATCCCAGACAAGCACAAGCCAGATTTCGTGAAGAGAGCGAGCTGAAACCAAGGACAACAAAAGGCAGGTATGTGGATGGTAAGCCTGCCCTGGAAACAACAAGCAAAGGAAAAGAAAAGGTGTGAGGTAGCAGAATTATTATGAGCCGAGGCGCCTGCTAGGGATTAGAGCAGGAAACACAATCAGATAATGGGAAGAAATACAAGGTGGTGAAAACAAATGTGCAAAATCTTCTAAAAGAAACCAGAGTCTGAAAAGATGGAATTTTGTTTGCAGGTTTGAGGTGAGGTCGGGTCATTTTTTATATTTTGTTCTGTCAGTGACATTGATTGTAAAACATATACCGAGAGAGACATACGTGGAGCGGCTGTGGCTGAGTGGTTAGAGCAGTCGACCTCCAATGCGAGAGTTGGGGGTTCGAATCCACCAGCAGTCACATGCCGAAGTGTCCCTGGGCAAGACACTGAACCCCTCATTGCCTCTGATGTGTGTCCCATCGGTGTATGAATGTGATAAAGCTCTGATCAGTCTCTTTAGAATGATTTGTTCAATTAGCTTTGTAGAGATCTAGTAGAGTGCTGTATGAATGGGTAAATGAGGACACAGATTGTAGTGTAAAGTGCTTTGAGTATCTTGAAATAAGATAGAAAAGCGCTATATAAGTACAGTCCATTTACCATTTATACGCCTTCATCAAGGCTATTTAGTCCAGGGGTCTGCAACCTGTGCCTCTTTGGTTCCCCTGCAGTGGCTCTTTCACGTTTTAACCAAAACAACTGTATTAATACTTAATTTTTTTATACTAACATCCAAAAAATGTACAGTTTGAGCAGTTTCTCTGTAATTTATTTAGCAAATATGTGAATGATAGTACAAATACAAGGTTCAAGGTTCTTTATTTGTCATACACACCACATGTGGTACATATGGTGGACCGAAACTGTGTACACAGGTTCCCAGTTACATCAAACAAAAGTATTAAAATGTAAAAGATAAACAGTAACTAGAAAGTTCCTGGAGAAACTTTGATGTGGACTGCCTATTTATTATTAAATTATTATTATTAATAATAATTATTAACAATTAATAACATTAATAATTAATTATTAATATATTACTAATTTATTAATTATTATAAACCATTAATATATTTGATAATAATGTTGATATTAATAATTAATATTAAATATAAAGTATTAATTTTAATTATAATTAATGTTATTATTTGCAATTATTAAAATTAATCATTAATAATTTTTGTTAATTATTTTTACTAATTAATAATAATAATAGGTGATAATAGGTGCCTTCCATGCATGTTGAACCAAAATGGCTCCAGACGTTATTCAGTTTCTTTGAAAAGTTTTCTCCTATTCATTTCCTATGGGAAATTTGTCATTTTTGTTAGCAAAATATGTCTCCATGGTAACGCCAATTGCCATTAAAAGTAATAGCACACATCTCGGAGCCGGGCCGGTCGTTTGGATATAACATTTGTGGGGGTCCACTTTGCGGTTTGGGCCGCATTAAAGTTGAAAATGATACGCTTTTCAGGTGTAGAATAATAAGTGGGCAGTCGCCAACTAGTTCCTGGAGTTGGTGAAATATTGCGTCTTTGTTCACAAATTATTTTGCCATGGTAACTTGAAATGCCAATAAAAGTAATAGCACACATCACGGGGCCGAGCCAGTCATTTTAATATAACTTTTGTGGGGGTAGACATTGTGATCCGGGCCGCATTAACGAAGATAGAAATGTAGACACACTTCCGAGGTGTAGAATAATAGGTGCCTGCCATGCATTTGCATGGCAGTCCTCAATAAAAAATTAGAAGAAGCACAAAAATATTGTAGTTAGCAGAAAGAATCTGAAACGAGCACAAAACAGCTGAAAAAAAAACCTGCTGAAAGTAGGTCAAAAAAACGTTTAAATTTGCACAAGGAAGTTGAAAGAAGCTGAACCAGAACAAAGTGTGAAAGGAGCAGTAAAAGGTTGTAAACACATCTAAAGATTAGAAGGATGGAAAATGAGCTCAATTCATTTTCTATGAGAGGAAAAAAAGTGTCAGAAAAGGCTAAATATTTCAAAAAGCTAAAGTTGCACCAATACCAAAAGTCATAGCACCCTTCTCCATTACAAGCTGAAAGTTTTGATATATGATTTGTTGAAATAACACAAACACTGTCGAACGAGAAAAATGCAGAAAAACGTACGGACTTGTTTGGCTAGCTCTTAGCGTAGCCTTTTCAAAGACTTTTGCCCTTTCCTCCTTGCACCGTGTTAGACTGGCAGCACTAGGCGAGATTTTTGGCAGCCATCTTGCGAAGTGTTACATGTGTCACTTTGTAGCTTGTGCCAAACCAAGCCGTGCCGTGCAGCGCCTCATTCCGATTTAAAAGCTTGGAACATCGGAGTTTTCAACTAAACGTGAGAACACTTTCAACCAAACAAGAAAAAAAAAAAGAGAAAAACATCCAGTTGACGTGTGAAATTTCACATTTGCCGAGCATTAACTTACTGAAACCGAAAGAGAAGCACCACATTAAAAACATGTTTTATTATGTGCCAGCAGGAACACCCCTCCTAACCTCAGGGTATGATAAACTGCAGAAAATGTTAGCCAGCCTAATCGGACGTGTCGAGGCTTAGTGTTGGCACACTTTCCGCTCTGGCATCAGTTGCCTGAGCTCTCCTTGCCAGCCTTGTTTTTAGTTCTGCATGTTTAGGGCATTTAAGTGTGCGAGAACTAGCACATCTGGCCAGATTCAAACCAACTACGTGTGGCAACCTTTATTTGGGAAAGCTCTCAATGGTTTGAAAGGGTCGATTCAAGGGCAAGGTCTGTTATCAAAATATCTCATGAACTGCTGATCGAATTTAATGAAACCAAGACAGTTCAGGTCATCTGGACGGTTTCTTTTTATGTTGAGATGTTTCGTCCTTCATCCAAAGGACTTCATCAATCCGAGGAGCCACAACAAACTCAGTCCCACAAGCAGCAACACTCACATAGTGGACCAACCAGTTTGCTGGTGATAAGATGGTTTCTGAGGTCCGCCCTCTCCCTCGTCGACTCCTCAGTGACAACCATAGACAAGTCCAACAATGTTCAGTCAGGTCATCTGGACAGTTTCGTTTTTTGCTGAGACATGTCGTCCTTCATCCAAAGGACTTCCTTAATCTGAGAAGCCACCAAGTAAAACTGATTCCCATAACAGCATACTCCATAGTGAAAAAAAAAAAACAGGTTACTGGTGTTAAGATGGTTTCTGAGTTGACAAGAGAGCGGGCCCTGGAAGAAAGGGCGGGCCCCAGAGGCCATCTTAGCACCAGTAAACTGTTTTTTT
>NC_056520.1:22622392-22634076 GCF_014905685.2 Nematolebias whitei
ATCTATCTATCTATCTATCTATCTATCTATCTATCTATCTATCTATCCAACCATCCATCCATCCATCCTTCCATCCTTCCATCCATCCATCCATCCATCCATCCATCCATGGACAGATGGTGGTGGGTTTTGCTAGGTGGATGGAAATGGCTGTAGTCAACACATTTCCAAAAGAGGGAGGAACATTGAGTGGCCTATTAATGACCTGGTGGTGGAATAGTGAAGTGCAAGAAGCTATTCAGAGAAAGAGGTTAGCCAAGAGGAAATATGACAGTGAGAGGACTGACGAGAGGAGACAGGAATATAAGGAGATGCAACATAGTGCAAAGATGAGCCTGGCAATAAGGACTTGTACCGATTGGCGAGACATGGGGATCAGGCTGGAAAGAATCTGCTGCAGGATAGGCTTGTTAAAGATAGTAATGGTAATGTTCTAACAAGTGATTGGAGTGTGATGGGAAGATAGAAAGTGTACTTTGAAAAGCTAATGAATGGAGAGAATGAAAAGGAAAGGGTAGAGGTCATAGAAATGGTGGACCAGGAAGTGGAAAAGATTAGTGAAGGTGAAGTTAGGAAAGCTCTGAAAAGAATGAAGAAGGGGAAGACAATAGGACCTGATGACATACCGTGGTGCTTGAAAGTTTGTGAACACTTTAGAATGTTCTATATTTCTGCATAAAAATGACCTAAAACATCATCAGATTTTCACACAAGTTCTAAAAGTAGATAAAGAGAACCCAGTTAAACAAAATGAGACAAAAATATTATACTTGGTCCTTTACTTATTGAGGAAAATGATCCAATATTACGTCCCGATGCATTTCCATTCCAATATTACATATTTGTGAGTGACAAAATTACGTTTTGTTTTGGCAACACTTTTGCAAACTAGATATTTTTTATTTGATTGTTTTTTCATGTCTAAATTTAGGGTTAGAGCTGTAACAGTAATGCCAATACATAATGGCTGGTCATTTACTATAATAAATCTTTGTAAGTAAAAAGAAAAAAATAAATAAAGGATAATAGAATAGTAAAAACAGAGTTTCTACAAGCCTCCGTCTTAGCTGTGGTGCAGCACAAGCCCACGCTTGTTGCATCAGTATGGCGAAACATTTTTTGCCCTCAGGGTCTCAGGACAGTTTGGGGGTAAAATCACCTCTGACTCATTCCTGGACTTGCTGGCAGGGGTCCTCCTCTCTGCAAGAGGAGATTGTGCCAAAAGTGTAGACAGAGAAGCAAGCAGCCTTATCATTCCCTCCACGTCCCTCTGATTCCCAGCCACTTGCGGATCAATAGCAGCCTTTGAGCAAAGCAGAGGTCCTATTGTGGCTGTTTTTTTGCCACCACCCCCACCGCTGGTGCGGCTAAACCATGACGGATCCACCCAAGCCTGCTTCTCTCATTAGTCAGCCGCCGCGGGTGAAAACACAAACCTAAGGACCCCTAATGGGAATTTAATGCTCTTCTACGTACCTGCAGCCAAACAGAAAGAAAGCGGCCGCTGTTTTTCCCTCAGCAGATGATGACTCACGCTGAATATTAGATCTGTGCGGTCAGTGAAGCCAACATGTGTCATAAGCAGAGTCTCTTTGTTTGGGGGCTTTGAATTGGAATCGTTCGGAGAATGTGTGTGCCGCCGACGGGGACAGGGCTCACGAATGGTTCATTTCTTTTGCTCGAAAATAAGTGTTTGTTTAATGTAGAGTGGAATTGCGCTTTACTGCTCTCTCAATACAAAACCAGAAAAGGACCAAATCTGGTAAAAAAGTTATTCGGTCAAAAGGGTTGTATCTCAGGTAACAAGCTTTTTTTCTTTGAAATGAACACACAAGAAATGATCTTTGGCTGTTTTAGGCATTACTTACCCTCTAAAGTAGTTTTTTTTTTTTTTTTTTTTTTTTTTTTTAGCAGTCAGCATGTAAAATGCATATGTAGTTGAATGCATCAACCCTGAGTGGCTATTGCAGCAGAAATATGATGATATCCCTGCAGGCAGTGTCCCCATGGCTGCACAGGAGGGGCTACAGCGAACAAGTGAAGAGTTCAAAAAGTCCAAATGAAAGTTAAGCCTGATGTCTTAAATACAGCGACACTCTCCACAAGTGTGTATTGGTTATGATGTTGGCTAATGTGGCTTTCTTTCACACCCATATGTTGTTTTTAAGAAAAGCATGTTTTTACAAGTCTGAAAAAAACTGGCACTCATTTAGAGTCAAGTCCACTTTATTTATAACACACATTTAAAACAACAGCTGTTACCAAACAGCTTAACAATGAGAGTACAATTAATGGGGAAAAAGAACACTAACGGTAGCATCGATACTACTGATAGTACAGTAGAGAACCATGAGCTGGATAAAGATGTCCGATCTTTTCCCTCATCCTCTGTCCTCTGTCACAGCTGACAAGGTACTAACCACTGACAACTATTGGAACGAATATCACCTTAAAATGGCCTAACTATTCGTTCAGAAACTTTTCAAGTAACTTTCCATTTCAGTAGATCTGAACAACTTGATTTTTCAACCTGAATTTGTCCTGAAGAATCCCAACTTTTCAGTCCTGCATAGCATGAATGAGAATATCTGAATGGCTTCTGTGCTGGTTCAAGTGAGAAAATAAACACTGTTTGTGATGCAAAGGACTTGGCCGGATCAGTTCAGAAAGTACGCCACATAGTTGTACTTTAGCGAGCGAGTGGCTGCATGCTAATTTGTGATGTGCAGCTTGTTGGGGTTGCAGCTGGGTCTCAACGGACCATCAGAATTAGCATTACGCATCCAAAGCCTTTAATTTGGTTTTACAGCTTCATTCATCCGTTGAGTTGCATCTTTATGTTGCCGTTAAGTTTCTCGTGTAATGATACTTCTGTTGCTTTATCAGCGTTTCCTGTAACTGTTTTGCCATTAGGATTCTCCGAGTTTGCCTGTGCAGTCAGCTAAAACATCATTGTGGAGAACAAAGGCTGTGCTCCACTTTTGGCCTTTTCGAGCTGTTTATGCCATGAGGGCTACAATGCTTTCTCCTCCAGCTATGCAGAGGGCAAAGATCTGTGCCCATCTGGCTGGTGACCGCAACCCCGTAAACTCTCCGTCGGCACACAAACACACGAGCCCGGACAGGAGACGAGCATAAAACATGACAGTATTGGCAGGTCCATGCGGCTTTTGCCCTGCCAGGGTGTTGGGATTCGTAATGACCCTGTGCGCTTCTGTCCGATGTGTATTGAGCGCTTGTGACATAAAACTGCCACGGCATGATAAGAAATAACCACTGTCAGCCCACATCTGTGCTTCAAAAGATTTAAGCACGGATGGAGGAGAGGGGAGGCGTGAGGGCAGATGGACCAGAGAGGAAAGGGGGAGGAGGCGAAGGGTAGTCTGCATGATCGCTCAGCCGGATTCATGCGCCCATGGCAGGACTTTTTCCAAAAACACTCTTCTATTAGCAGCTTTGTCACAGCTCTGCTGATTCACACTCATATTCAAACCTTTATTTTTCTCGTTGCCTCAGTGTTCGTCAGCAACATCTGTTTGTCTTTTCAGAACCATCTTTCATCTAATTCCTCCCACATTCAGCTTTTATATTGCTCAGCGAGGGGTAGATTCAAGTCCCGAATTTATATAAAATGGAGACAGAAATGGGTGAATAAAAAGATGGCACATGAGCAGGTGTGTGACAGAACAGCTGGTGCACTGGGAGGCATGGAGAAGAAACAAGAACAATAGGTTGGTTTCGACATTTCACCAAATGGAGGGCTTTATACCATACCAAACAATATCATACCATACCATACCATCCATTTTCTTCCGCTTCTCTGGAGTCAGGTTGCAGGGGTAGCAGCCTAAGTAGGGAGGCCCAGACTTCTCTCTCCCCAGCCACTTAGGCCAACTTCTCTGGGGGAATCCAAGATATTCCCAGGCCAGCCGAGAAACCTTGTCCCTCCAGTGTGTCCTGGGTCTTCCCCTGGTTCTCCTCCCAGTAGGACATGTCCAGAACACCTCACCACAGAGGCGTCCAAGAGGCATCTTAACCAGATGCCAGAGCCACCTCAACTGGCTCCTCTTGACATGAAGGAGCAGCAGCTCTACTCTGAGATTCTCCCAGATGACCGAGTTTCTCATGCTTTCTCTAAGGAAAAGCCCAGACACCCTGCAGAGAAAATTCATTTTGGCCGCTTGTATCCGTGATCTCATTCTTTCGGTTACGACCCATACCATACCATACCATACCACTTTATTTGTAAATCACTTAAAACAGCAAAAAGGCCAACCAAAGTGCTGTACAGCAAAAGCAAAACAAGCAAAGGACATAGCAAAAAATATACAGTTCCACAGAGGTAATGATAAGAACTAAATGGCTAACATTATAGAATACAGATGTTAAAATCAGCTCACACCGTGTCAAAAGCCAAGGAATAAAAGCGTGTTTTCAAACAAGTCTTAAAAACAGTGAGAGAGGGAGTCTGCCTGACATGTAGTGGTAACTCATTCCACGGTTTTGGACCTGCAACAGAGAAAGCCCTGTCACCTCTGAGCTTAAAACGAGTGCATGGAACCAATAAAAGCATTTGATCTGCTGACCTCGGAGAATGATGTGGGACATATGGCTGCAGCAGATCAGCAAGATAGGAGTGTACTACCTAGTCTTTATGAGTCTACTACCAGACTAGCTGATAGTTTCTATGACAAATGCATGATTTATTTTTTTTACACTTGTTAGGCTTCAAAAAGGACGAACAAGATGCTTTTCTACACAGAATTCAGGTATTATTACAAAACTGGATACTTTTAGACACCCACTCAATTAATCTTGGTCTCAAAGACTATTTAGAGTGAAAAAAAGATGTGTCTTTTATATTAAATTTATATCTCATTGAGCTATAACTGGTAGCTAACTGTAAATTGACATTTTCAGAAAAGTTGCAGTCTCACTGAAATTTCCAGAATTTCCACATTATTTAAATCTATTGATGACCTTATACTGTAAATATGTTACTTTTAACAAGGTTGAATCAGGTCTTCTGGACGGGTTCTTTGTTGAAATGTTTCGTCTTTTAAGCAAAAAAAATGTTGGACAGAAGAAGTTTTTTGGACAAAAGACAAAATGTTTCTGTAAAAAAAGAATCCGTCCAGAGGATCTGACTCAGCCTTGTTAGATTCATCTACCTGGATTACTGAGTGAATGTTTAGGAAGCATTCACACTATTGTGATCCAGTTTTCTTCTGTGTATTTGTCGACATTTTTTTGTTCAACAATTTTTGTGCTATTTCAACAAATCATATATCAACACATTCAGCTCTTTCACAAGGGTGCTATGACTTTTGATATTGGTGCAACATTAGCTTTTTGAAATATTTAGCCTTTTCTGCCACTTTTTTTCTGGTAGAAAATGAATTGATCTCATTTTACATCCTTCAAATCTTTAGATCTGTTTAAAACCTTTTACTGCTCCTTTCATATTTTGTTCTGCTTTAGCTTCTTTCATCTTCCTTGTGTAAATTTAAACTTTTTTCAGCTACTTTCAACTGTTTTGTGCTCCTTTCATATTTTTTTCTGCTAACTACAACATTTTTGTGCATCTTCTAACTTCTTTCTGCTAATTTTAGCTTGTTATGCTCCTTTCAGCTCATTTCTGCAATTTTCAGCGTTTTCTGCTATTTCAACTACTGTTTAGTGGTTTTATGCTAATTTAGGCCTTTTCAGCTAATTCTAGATTTTTTGCACTCATTTAAACTTTTTTCAGCTTAATTCAGCAAAGATTTGCTCTCTCCACTTCCTTCTGGTCATTTAATCTTCTTTCTGCAGTTTTAGCTACTTTTCAGCTGATTTTTTTGTTGCTAATTTTAGCTTTTTTTCAGATGGTTTTCCCTTTATGTGCTAATTTCTTCTTCTTTCAGCCTAAATGGGCAAACGTGTTCTGACTTTTTTTCCTAATTTCAGATTGTTCTAGGTTTTCAGCTACCTTTTAGCTAATTTCAGCTGTTTTCAGATAAACTCAACTTTTTCATGCTAAATTTTTGCTACTTTCAACTTAGTGAACTTCCATCCATCCATTATCTTTTACCCGCTTCTTCCATTTTGGGTCATGGGGGTCGCTGGTGCCCATGTCCAGCAATCACTGTGCGAGGGGCGGGGTACACCCTGGACAGGTCGCAAGTCCATCACAGGGCCACATAGAGACAAACGAGACAAACAACCATTCACTCTCTCACTCACACCTAGGGACAATTTAGAGTTACCAATCAGTCTAACATGCATGTTTTTGGTCTGTGAGCTTCTTTATGGTAATTTCAGCTTGTTTTGCTTTTTTCCCAGCTTATTTTTCATAGTTTAAGCTTCTTTTTGTGATTTTATCTACATTTCAGCTGGGGTTTTTTGTGTGAGTGCTAATTTCAGCTCTTTTCAGATAATTTCCACTTTTTGTGCTTATTTCTGTTTCTTTCAGCTTAAGTGGGCGAACCTGAGTTCTTTCTGCTTTCCTCTGCTAATTTAAGCTTGTTCTACCTTTTCAGCTACTTTTTTTAGCATTTTCTTTTGCTAATTTCTGCAGTTTTCAGATCAATTTAAGTTTTTCATATAAATTTCTGCTACTTTGAGACAGATTGATTTCTTTATGCTAATTCAGCTTGTTCTGCTCTTTTCACCCTTTTCTGTTCTTTGAGCTACTATTTAGCTCTTTTTATGCTAATTTTAGCTTTTTCAGCTAATTCCACTTATTTTTCTCATTCCAGTTGTTTCCACTTCCTTCTGGTAGTTTAAGCTTCTTTTTTGCCTTTTCAGCTACTTTTCAGGTATTTTTTTTAGTTAATTTTCTCATTTTTGTGCTTATTTAAACCTAATTAAGCAAAATGTGTTCTTTCTGCTTTCTTGTCTTTCCATTTCAGCAACATTTCAGCATGTTTTTAGCTAATTTCAGCTGTTTTTCAGCAAGTTCTTCTGCAATAAGCATTCACACTCCATTTTCACTTGAAATGCAATTTCTCTAGTTAAGCTTGCATCAGGACCCATAGATGATAGAATATTCAAAGTTTCCCAGGTGCCTATTTTCCCCAAGAGGAAAATTACTTTGAAATTAATCCACTTGGCAGTTATTTGCAGACTGGTGAACCTCTGCCTATTTTCACGTTTAAGCTATTCAAAATGCCTCTTTAAAATGCTCATTATAACCAGTCCTCTCCTTAATGGTTCATGTTTAATATTAGTGGTAATGGTAGATATGTAGTAATGGTGAATAATCTGATTGAGAACAGCCTCAGATGGTTATATACATTAAAAAAAACTCCATTTTGTATCATCTTTTATGTTTCCTCGGAAGAACGAGCTCCTTGTGTATTCACTGTGGCTTAAAGAAACAAATCATCTAAATATACTAAATTCCTCTCGGCGCAATCAAATCATAGTCTCATTATTTCTAGTGTGGGTGTTATGAAGCATAAAAAGTACTTTGCCATGGGTCGTGCAAATAATTTAACACAGTAAAACACAGGTAAACAGCCTTTGATGGCTTTTTTCCCCCCCTTCCATTTTCTGTGGTTTTTAGGAGCGGTGCATTAATGTGATTTTGAAAGATGAAACGCGCTCAGCGTGTCTTCGAACTCACAGAGGGGTTCCAGGTAGTTCTACATGATAAGCCACTGTTAGCCTAAGCGTCCGAACCTGCCACCCCGCGGGGAGGCAAGAACTTCAGCTCTGCTGGGGATGACAGGGAGGGGAGGAGGCGGCGATGAGAATCGTGTGCCGGTTCCCAATCATGTCATCAGTCCTCTAAGATGAGGGAACTTTGAGTCTGAACAAGTCTGCACGACGACAGTATCTACATCCCTGACATGCACGGGAAACAGTGACAGACTGCGCTTGTGACTGCAGTTTCTGGCTGATTGATAACCTAAAGCTAAATCTTTGTACAGTATGAACTTGAGTGATTGCAAGGTTTATTGAAACAGCTCACGAGCAGAAGCACAGGTTAGAGACTCAAACACAGCAGACAAAATGTCTCAGCTTTGGAATCATCACTCCAGAGCAATTTAAAGATTCACCAGTCCTGAAGGAATGCACATCGCTCATAAAGGTTTGGACTAAAATCAAATTATGTTAAGAAATTCCAGAGTTGTTTCCAGTGTTGGTCACACTTGCACAATCCCCTGCAATAATGTGGGATATCACGCTCACAGTACATGTTGGGAGTGACTTTCAGCTACTACCGCATCAAATTTTAGCTCAGTATCTGTAAAACTGACTAAATTTATACCTTTTTGGGGTTGGGTAACGTCAACTAATGATAGCGGCCATTTACAATGGATTAGTTCTCAGCGTAGGCCTACTGTAAAATGTGTTGCGTGTTTCAAGGAATTATTTGCTAACAAATTGTTTACTCTAAATAATAAATGGCAACGGTTTAAATGAAGATCTTGAGTAATCTGTTAACACTCAAAATACGTGTTGGAGATCAGTCTCAGCTACTACTAGCTGTACGAGAGGTTTGGGACGTCACATGCGCCGGAGAATGGGAGCTCCGCTTCAACTCGCTCTTTTTTTGTTCCTGTTGTTTTAGTTTGAACTTTTTTTTACACCTACACTGCACACTCACGCTATGGGTATGACTGCGACGCACTTTTGGAGTTTTCTGTGTCGCTGCCTTGCCATCTTGCCATTGTGGTTCAGTTCCCGGCTGCCCTCCAGCCTCGGATTCCGGCTCCGGCCTTTCATGGTGACCGTCTCCATGATCCTCCATCCACCTGCACGGATCGGACTCTACGGAAGAGTTTGGTTTTTGGGGAAACTTTGGATGTTCTCCGTCTGCCGGACCTGGCTCTGGAGGACAGTCATCATCCATTGCAGCAGTCGTTATTATCGTCATGATGCTAATGGGACCTTGCTGCTAACAAGACCACGCCACTAACAGAACCATTTTGCTAACGGTGTTTTCAACCTGATAGTCTGGTAGACTCGGTTCGGTTGGGAACCAATATTCATAACATTTGTTTACATTTTCAGCTGGTGCAGTTTGCATTCACACTGCACTGAGTCAGTCGAGCCAGCCTGTTCCCCCCACTCGTCTGTGGTGGCACTGCACCAAGAACTACTGAAGGAAATGACACAAAAACCTCTGAAGAAGACACTTCTTCTTCTTCTTTTGGAAATTAAAAACAAAAACGGAGTGGCGTCAAATTTTAGCGGTTTTAGGATTTCTGTTTTGTCATTTTTCAACAATGGACTCAGCATGAGCAGAAGATGAGCGGATGTGTGCTGAGCCCTCTTCTGTTTACTCTGCTCACGTATGATTGTGCAGCTACCCATCCAGGCTGTCACATTGTAAAGTTTGCAGATGATACAGCGGTGGTGGGATGCATCACAAACAATGATGAGTCCAACTACAGGCAGGATGTGGAACACCTGGAGAACTGGTGCAAAGAGAATAACCTTCACATCAATGTGAAGAAGACAAAGGAGATGATTGTGGACTTCAGAAGGAACAAACACACCTACGCCCACCTGAACATAAGAGGATCTGTGGTGGAAGTGGTCTCCAGCTACAAGTACTTGGGTGTACACCTGAATAACAACCTCAGCTGGAGCAACAACACCACCAGCCTGATCAAGAAAGCTCATCAGAGACTCTACTTCCTCAGATGGCTGAGACGAGCTGGTCTGGGAAGCTCAGTCCTCACCTCCTTCTACAGATGTGCAGTGGAGAGCATCCTGTGCTCCAGCATCAACGTGTGGCATGGAGGCTGCACAGCTGCAGAAAGAAAAGATATGCAGAGAGTGGTGAAGTCTGTTGGAGTCAATCTCCCCACCTTCACAGACATCTACACCTCTAGATGCAGGAAGAGAGCCACCTGCATCATGAAGGACCCCACTCACCCAGCACACACACTTTTTGTCCCGCTCCCCTCAGGAATGAGGTTGAGGAGCATTAAGTGTAGAACCACTAGACTGAGAAACAGCTTCTACCCTGAGGCTGTTAGACTCATGAATCTCTAACTAGAATAATCACTGTGAAAAATATTACATCATGCTGATGCTGATCTGTTTCATGTTGCTGCTGATCTGTTTCATGTTGTTGTGTTCATTCGTGTTCATCTGTTCACACAGACTCATGTTCGTGCTGCTGTTCAACGTAATGTTTTTATGCTACTAGTGCTAAGTGTATATTTAGTTGATGTTTTTCTTAGTTCATGTCTTAGATCTTATTACTGTTTTTCTTTTACATTTTATTGTTGGATGTAACTGGGACCCTGTGTACACAATTTCGTTCCACCACATGTACCACACGGGGTGCGAATGACAGATGAACCTTGAATCCTTGAATGAGGCAGAAGACCATGGAGAATGTTATTGTTCGCACAAGGTGGCTGACGGCTCCGTATGAGGTAAGAGAAATGCCCGTTTGTTTGCCCTGTGCTGTAGCCCATTTCCTGCTTCTGGAGTAGCATCCGCTTGCATTCACAATGCATTCAAACCGTGCAAGAGTTCCCTTCAACCGAACCAAGACATAGGTATTTAGGCGGACCAGGGTTCGCTTTCTTGGTCCATATCAGAGTTCGATTGCGCATTCACATCTCCCCAAACGTACCGGACTTTCTAGACAAATGGACTAGAGTTCAATTAAAGCGGACTAAACAGGGCTGGTGTGAATGCACCCTAAGAGAACCTCAGTGCCAACAAAACAACTCTGCCAATATGATCGTGCTGCTGTAGATGTAAGCTATTTCTTTTTCATTTTTGGCGCCTTTTTGCTGCATGCTTTGGTATTTGTTATATTTTTGGCGAGTCGAGATGGTTCTTCTCGTCCTTCATTGCATTGTTGACCTTGTGTTGATCTGCATATGACAATAAACCTAAACCTGAACCTAACCTAAATCTATGAATATATTTCTATCAGTCTTATATTTTTTATGCTACTGAAAGTTGTGTACACCTACTGTCTGCAGTATAAATGCATATTAAACCGATGCAGAACCTTTACTTCCGGGTTTTTGTTTCCGGTAGGAAGGAGTTTTAGTTACACGCCTGCACTCTGCAACAAGCCTGACATTTGATTGTTTACTTCAAAGATGGAAGTATTATTTGCTGAGAGGCTGGTCACGTGGTAAGAGTAGGCTGTCCTATGAGCCGAGATGACGACACCAACGGGTGTGACCAGTTTCTGAAGAAAAGTGTGGCGTGCTCTGTAAACGGGGTCTGTTCGAGTAAAATGGGCAGACATCACATGAGTTTGTGATTTTCACTTTTCTGTACAATAAACCTTTAATAACACTGTGCACTTTCTTTTGAGAGCCTGCTTCAGACCTTTGAATAACGTAACAGCTACTAAAGTAGTCCCTCGCTACTTTGCATTTCACTTTTCACGGACTCGCTCTATCGCGGTTTTTCAAAGTAAGATTGGACATGACACACAACTGGCTGATTGCTGGATGAGCTGCACAATCAGCATGGAATTTTTTATTTCAAATAAATTGTTTAAAATTATTTAGCACCTGCTGCACATTTGTGCAGCCCACACTGTAAGATAAGCTTCCTCCTGCACTGATCTCCAAGCAGAGTGGAGAAGTGGGCGTGGCCAAGAACGCTTGTAGGTGGCAGCTGGAGGCAGAGAGAGTGGAAATCATGACATGCTGTGCTCTTTAGAGCATTTAAAGTTTAGAAACATTGTTTAGAATATTGCAAGAGTGTGG
>NC_056520.1:22649076-22659817 GCF_014905685.2 Nematolebias whitei
AATGTCTGTGGTGAAGCAACGGAAAATCATGGCCGTATGGTTTTCCTGGTTGTAAAGCTGATTAATTATGTTGTTGTTTTCATATTCTGCCAAATTAATGTAAATGTGTGATGTGTTAAACTTGATTCTGTTAATAAATGACCCACTTGCTTGGTGAGTCAAAGATAATTAACGTCTCACGTCCACATTTCTGTTAAATTCAAAGCACGACATCATCCAGTCCAGAAAGATGAGTGAACCCGTTTAATTGATGAATATATCTCAGGATATGTCATACTACATTACATAAAAGTTTGTTTGAGGAGTGCTGCACATGGGTGCCATGTGGCAGATTACAACCTACTCTTTGAGTTGTGCTAAGTGTCAGTCTTGTTCAGTTTTGTTTTGTATTGGATTAAGCATTCTATTTTGCCCAATCCGATGGGAGTGGGCGGGATTAATGGTACGCTGCATGAAACGTGTGTCAGTGTCAGTGTTGCCAGGTGTACGATAATTATCGTATTTGTACGACAATTTTGCCCTCTGTACAATGTATGATAAATAATCCCAAAAAAGGCCAAATATACGATAATTTGACCATTCCGTGAGTGTGTGATTGTTATCGGTTGTCATCAGCCTGTCGCAACTGTCTGTCTGAGTTTTTTTGTGAACCCTGAAGGCATCTGTGTCCACAAACAGATGCACGATTGGCTGGAAATTCCAGACAATCGTGCTTTTCTAAATGTTACCCACGAGTGACATATTTGCATTTGCCTCAGAACAACGGCCATGATTGGATGAATAGTCCGCTGCGCCCGCCCCATGAGTGAGGAAAAGAAAAAAGAAAAGAAGAAGAAGCAGAGCTGGTCTGGAAGCTGACCCATCACTACTATAGTGCATTAATAGATTTGTTATTTTGGTTATGACGGGTGTACAATAATTTCCATCAAAATACGATAATTTTATGTCTCTAGTACGATAATCCTACATTTCTCACCTGGCAACACTGGTCAGTGTGAAAACCAGATGAGTGCAGAGAGCACAGCGACTCAGACATGGGACGATAACAGAGCAAAACTGTCCATTACAACAGTTAATGCAGGTGAGCTACTGACTGTAACAGACGTTAAGAGTAAAGGTAAATACCTTTGTTTGTATGTTTTATGCTGTTTCAGTGTGTAGATGAAAACCATGCTAAGTGTAACTAGCATTTTAGCCTGCTAGTGAGATGTAGCAGCTCAAGGTATTGTATATTAAAATGTAAATCCTAACATTAGTGGCTGGTTAAGCTCTTAATGGCTCCATATGAGAAGCCAGTATGTTTTACTGAAGAATATATATGGACTGAGAGCTATTAGTGTGTACAGTGGACCAGGAGCTAATCTTTGGACCTGCTGGATGAGCTAGAATTTACCCATTCAGCCAATGGGTTCCCACCAGTGGGGTTGCTGCTCGGTGTTTGTGTGACATCACCCCAACCAATGTACTACATTTCAATCTAACCTATTGATTAACTCTTTAGCTACGTGGTACGGGCACTACAAATCCAAGAGAAATATTTGATGTGTAATATTCACATTACGCATCAAAACAGCAGGGCTAATTTGTCAAAATGACAGCGATCAAAATGTCGAAAAGACAATCCAATTTATTTTCATTTTAAAAAAGCTTCTTGTTGTCCTTAGTTGGACAACCAAGAATTGAAGCACCTGAAGGCAGTGGCAATGGCGACTGGAGAAGGAGAGAGCGAGTGGTGTGGGTGAGTGCCGAGCTAACCAGGAAGTTGTATGAGGGCAGGAGCCCAAAGGCCATGAACCATGAACAGCCAGAGGAGGCACCTGGAGGTTTCACATGTGGAGTCGGACAACAATGAGCAGGACCATGGAGAAGAGCTCGGAACCATCATGTGGGGGGAGGGGGGATGCTTGACAGAAGCGCAGCTGCTCTATTCACATAAGGAGAGCGGTTGTTGTTGCTTTCTAAAATAGTTGTTGAATCAAGTGTTTACAAATGTAGGTAAACGTAGATTTTTAACAATCTGTTCAAAATCCAGTTCCAATTCAAATTATCAGGGGGAGGGCCCCAGACCCCCCCTCCCCCGAGCCCAGCCCACCTGCTATTCGCCTTCCGGCATCGGTCGGTTTACAACTTAAGCCCTGCTCAAAAGGGAGAACTCTCTTGGTCAGCCTAATCCATTGTTTCCTAACCCTGGTCCCTGAGGAACACCATCCTGCATGTTTTAGTTGTTTCTCTGCTCCAACACACCTGATTTGAATGAAAGAGTGATTAACAGGCTTCTGCCGAACTTAAGGAAGTAATTAAACCACTGAATCAGGTGTGTTGGAGAAGAGAAACAACTAAAACATGCAGGATGGTGTTCCTCAAGGATCTGTGTTAGGAACCACTGGAATCAAAAACCAAGACCCCAGCCCAGTCTTCCTGAAGTCTGTAATTCCTGTCCATGTAGGCTCACCAATAACATGTTTTGTTTCTAGAAACTTCCCTTTCATATTTGGTGGTGATAAGACCTAATATGAAACAGTATTAGCAGTAATAACATATCCTAAGTTATTACTGATGATATAGCAAAAACACATTATACCTTGGCCCAAAAAGGTTACTTCAGTGAAAACTTCAAGGCAGAAGCGAGACAATGTGACGTTTCTCCACGGATCTTTGCTTAAACTTTAGCATTGACTGTTGGACTCAGCCTTTTTTGTTTGTTTATCTCTTTTTTAACCTTGGCCTGACTGATGCAGCTGCATTTATATTTTAGTTCTTCCCCTGTGAGGCTGTGTCTACACCCAAATCAAACAACATTTTCTAACATGGAGGCCAGAACCAGAGCGTAATCAGGAGCAGAGTCTACGAAGCACAGCTTTGATTCAGACTGCTCACCATGAGCACGAAAAATGTAAGCAGGTGAAGCCTCCTCCCTCAGTCCTCTCCACTCAACGCCGAGGCCCCAGCCAGCAAGACAGTGGACCCACCACCTCTGGCTCAGTGTGGGATAATCAGAGTGGATCTGCGGCCCGAATTACAACGGGGCAGGCAGCGCGGGATGGCAGCCTGAGGGCAACCGAGGTGGCAGGGTTGAGTGGAGTGGAGGGGTTCTCCTGTCATCAGCAGACCCAGCTTGAGACGTGATAATCACAACCCGTCAAACTGGCGCACTAACCACCTATCACCGATTGCAATCACGAAGACCGAGGCCCTTTGGAGAGAAAGAAACAAAAAGACACAGCGGTGTCTCCTCTGTCTGACAGACACACTTCTGTCAAGAGAAGAAAGAATTGAAATTTTATAGAGCGAGTTGGAAGTTCTTGGCGCTTTAAAATCTTCTTCTATATAGTTTTTTTTTTTTTTTTTTTTACATATTTTACAAAAGCAAAACAGTTTTTAAAAGTCATTTTCGTCTCTTGGTATCATAGTAGAGATCATGCAAAACTATAATACATTCGTATAGCTTTTTAATATATTTAATTCCACAGTTTTAGATCTGCTCCTCTCTGTGGGTTGGCAGCTTCTCCCTGCAGAGAGAAGCCGTGGGCCAGCTGTGGGAATTACTGTAAATGCTGAAATGGCTGCGGCATCTAAATTGAACTGCAGTGAAAGTGCTGCCTAAAATAAATTAGTATGTTAAAAAAAAAGTTGCACCACCTAAAAAGAATACAGCTCCTCAGACTGAGGAAGTCTCTCGGATGAGAGACGAAACGTTTCTACATTTTTTGTTGATTTGCTTTGTTTTGTTTTTTTTGAATGTCCAGAGGACCAGATTTAACTTTTTTAGAATCACTGTCTTCTTCTTCTTTCGGCTTTTCCCTCTTAAGGGGTCTCCACAGCGAGTCATCCTCCTCCACCTCACTCTGTCCTCTGTCCTCACTCCAACTACCTTCATGTCCTCTCTAACTGCATCCATATATCTCCTCTTTGTCTTTTTCCTGGCAGCTGCATTTCTAACATCCTTCTACCAATATACCCACTGTCCCTTCTCTGGACATGTTCAAACCATCTCAGTCTGGCCTCTCTAACTTTATCTCCCAGTTGTTCATCCTGTGCTGTACCTCTGATGATCTCATTCCTAATCTTATCCATCCTTGTCACTCTTAAGAAGAACCTCAACATCTTCATTTCCACCACTTCCAGTTCTTTCTCTTGTCTTTTTGTCCATGTCTCTGTCTCCAGACCATACAACATAGCTGGTCTCACCACTGTCTTGTAAACTTTTCCTTTGACCTTTGCTGACATACTTTTGTTGCAAATCACTCCTGAAACTTTTCTCCATCCACTCCATCCTGCCTGGACTCTCTCTTTTTCACCTGTTTACCACATTCCCCATTTTCCTGGACAGTGGACCCCAAGTACTTGAAGTCCTGCACCTTTGTGACCTCTGCTCCTTGTAGCCTCACTGTTCCGCCTTCCTCCCTACTAATACTACAACTTTAGTTGTATTGTAACTTATAGCATTGCATCATAATGGTGTGTATTGCATCGTATCAAATTGTGTTTTTTTTAATTGTATTAAGTCATATGGCATTGTATCACTTTCATTTGTAATTTATCATCTTCTAACCCGCACCTATAAGATATGGATTATGATATCCTAGATACAAGTGACTGAAAATGAGTTTCTCCCATAGGGTATCCATGCTCAACTTTGGAGCCAGAGTGAGGCGCTCCATCCTCCAGAGGGCGCAACAAGTAGAGCTGCTGCACCTCCACAGATACAGTAGGAGTCAGCCGAGGCGAGTCAGGCATCTGATTAGGATGCTTCTCTCTGGAGGTTTTTCAGGTGCGTCCCACTGGGAGAAAACCCAGAACATATTTTCAGAGGGGTTATGTAATCTGGGAACATCTATTTAACCCCCATAAGGATGCTGGAGAGTCTCTGGGGAGAGGAATGTTTGGGTGTATCTCCTGAACCTGTTGCCAAATGACTGAAACAAGACAAATACTATAAGAAAAGTGCAGATTTTGTATTTCAGTCATAAACACTAAACCCTTTTCAGTAAAAACGAACTGATCCAATACTTTTTCCTTGTTTAACTGGGCTCTGATTTTTATTTTAAATAAAATTCATGCAGGGAAGGTATAAAATCTCAAGGATTAACAAACCAAAACTCTACTTTGGATGTTATTTTCAGATTGTTTTTCCTTTTCCATTCAGATCAAAACGCCTCCTCTGTTTCTCACTGTTATACGGGTGAATCATGATTGAACCAGAAAAACATTCTTTGTAGATCTGACCCCCCCCCCCCCCTTCTTTTCCCATTTCCCTTCACAAGTTGATTTAACTTCAATCAGAAAATTATACAGCCGCAGTTAAAAGCAGCTGTGCAGTCATTTTTATCATTATTAGCCTCTTTAATCCCAGTCTGTTCCTGAATTTCTGTGATAAACAAATTACCAATCTGAGCAGTCTGTTCCTGTGTGTTGTGTTGCTCTCGTTTGTACAAATTGTACAACTGAATAAAGTTATGTTTATTTTTATGTGCCTTCTTCATTTCTGTCGTGTTTTATTCATTCAACCGTTATTTAGACAGAGTAATCACACTGAGCCTCGGGGACTCATTTACAAGTGAGACCTGTTAAGACAGACAAAAAAATAGAGAAAGTGACAACAGGGTGCAGAGGCAAAAAAAAAAAATTCATAACTGACACTAAGCCCTGGCCGAGGCAGAGTGTCAGAAACTGAAAAAAGGCCCTGCACATAAAACAACACAGACATTCTGCAGGCGGGAGGGGAGGCAGCAAGGATGTTGAGATTGTCTGCGATCACTGCCAGAGGTTCTGTAGTAGTCCTGAATAAAGGCTCCAGTATACTCCCACGTCCTGTCAGACGCGCGGAAACTGTACGCAGAGGGTTGAGACTTTATGCTCGAGCATCCACTCTGAGCAGCTGCATTGCAGCTCCGCAGGCAAGGGACATTTACCTTAGGGATAAATTGAGGTTGCCGATTGGTCATTTGCTGACACACCTACTGGATTGATTGACAGGTCAAAAAATAAAAAAAAAACGCAGCGGTGTTCTGTGTGTATATGTTAATAAAAAGTTCTAAAAATAAAAAAATAAAATAAAAAAACAGGGAGCGCTGGCCCTGCAGCTCACACATCAGACCAGCCCACTAGGTAACCTCCAGACCCTCCAGCAGCCATGCTGGACCTGATTTTAATACGCTCGTGACAAATTCCTTCATTTCTCACCATTTTAGTCATGGCATCAACGGAGGAGGAGGAAGAGATCACTTGCCTCTTGGCAAAAAAACAAGAAAAGTCCATATCCGAGACGAAGAAGAGAATTACATTGGGAAATACATTGATGTCGCAAACAAAACAGTCCGTTGCCGGGCAGTCTTTTGTGCCACACTTCGTACGCGTACGTAAAAGTTGAGCTTTGCGCGGACATGCCCTCTGGAGGTACGCGGACGTAAGCGGGAGTATACTGGGGGCTTAAGAATGGTACAATGTTTATTCAGCCAGCTCGCTCTGATAGGGGGTCCACAGACACTCTCGAGGGAGGTTGACCATGAACACTCCCAGAGGTCCCATAGTAGTCCTGATCAGATGACTGCCCCTTTTCCACCGCTCCTACTCAGCCCTGCTCAGATCAACTCTTTACACATGGCATATCTACCACACTTCAGGACAGGTTCTGGAGGCGTGTCCAGAATCCAAAATCCTGCTAATGAACTTTTAATGAACTTTAGTTCACCATGAGAGTTCTGCGATGAGTTAAACTCAAAGCAGTCTGCTCCTCAGATAAATAATTGGGGACTTCCATGCAAATGTATGGCAGGCACCTATTATTCTACACCTCGGAAGTGTGTCTACATTTCTATCTCCGTTAATGTGGCCCGAACCACAACATCTACCCCCACAAAAGTTATATCAAAACGACTGGCTCGGCCCCGTGATGTGCGCTATTACTTTTGTTGGCATTTCGAGTTACCATGGCGACGTATTTTGCAAACAAATACGCAATATTTCACCAACTCCAGGAACTAGTTGGTGACTGCCCACTTATTATTCTACACCTGAAAAGCGTATCATTTTCAACTTTAATGTGGCCCGAACCGCAACGTGGACCCCCACAAAAGTTATATCAAAACGACCGGACCAGCTTCGGGGAGTGTGCAATTACTTTTATTGGCATTCGCAGTTACCATGGCGACATATTTTGCTAACAAAGATGCCAAATTTCCCATAGGAAATGAATAGGAGAAAACTCTTCACAGAAGCTGAGTAACATAACATAACTGAGTAACATGGGGGAGTGGTGGCGCAGAGGTTAGAGAGGTGGGCCTGTGATCCGAAGATCGCCGGTTCACGCCCCGGCCCCGACAACATCAAAATTGTGGGTGGGGTAGGTGAAACACCCACACTTGCCCCCACCCTCATTCGCCCCACTCTGGGCCCATGAGCAAGGCCCTTAACCCCCACCATGTGCTCCCTAAACAGGTCTCTCTTGAAAATGAGTTCTCGTGGCTCAATGAGACTAACCTGGATAAATAAAGGCTAAATGAAAAAAAAACATATGGAGCCATTTTGGTTCAACATACAAGGAAGGCAGTGCATTGTGCAATGCATGGAAGGCACCTATTATTATCTATTATCACCTATTACTCTTATTAATTAGTAATAATAATAATTAACATTAATTTTAAATTATTGTTAATAATTATCTATTTTAATATTAATAATTATTTATATTAAAAAGTAATATTTAATATTAATGCTAATTACTTGTGTGAATACTATTAATATTGATGATTAATTATTAATATTTTAATAATAATAAACACATTAACAATATATTAATAATAATAATTATTATTATTAATTAGTTTTGATTATTAATAATTATTAATATTTAATATTAATAATAATTTAATAATAAATAGGCAGTCCCCGTCAAAGTTTCTCCAGGAACTTTCTAGTGTTAAATTATTATTTTTATATATGAATGTTTCTGTTCAGTGTCCTGAGACGACTTTTGTTGTGACTTGGCGCTAAATAAATTTAATTAAATCTGATGAACCAGATTCTACAAAAGCATTTATATTTAAAATACTATACTTTTCTTCTTCATTTGATGTATTTGCACTCATTGTGTGTCTGCTTTTATTGTTCTAAGTTGAAAATGTGGTTTTGTTTCTTGTATACAGATTATTTTATTTTAGGTTTGATTTAAAGTGTAATTCTTGTTTTGTGATTTGTAAATCTGTGGGTTAGAATAAAGTTGAACTAAGTCTCTTCTTTTCTTCTTTAAACATGTTTGAGGGAACTATTCCTGAGAGATCCAATAATTTTGTCTTTTTATGATTTTTCAGCTGAGCTAACTTTAATTAACAGATTATTTAATAAAGTCATGATAAGTCAGGATTTCATGATAAAGCTGGCACAGTGCATTTATTTTTAATCTTCACCAATTAAAAAAAAAACATTATTTTTTATACATAAAATGTTGTTGTTTTTTTAAGTTTCCACCCTTCGTCCCTGTCCTCCCGCCTGCCAGGGCTTGGGTTCAGCCTCGCGTGCTTCAACGGGTTGGCAGCTCGTATGATCCTCCGCGGTGACTACGCTCCCTCGAATTTTGTCGTCGGTCACCAAACACAAAAAACGCCTGGGCTTCAGAATTAAACACAGTGTTGTCATTATTGTTTTTAAAATCTTAAAAATAGATCCAACCGCTGCTCCAAGTTCCGAGAAATTGCAAATCGAGGATCGGTGAAAAGTTTCTGAAAGATCCAGTGACTCCTCCCCCTGACCAATCAGTGACCGACAGTGCTCTGACGTCACGTTTAGGTGCCGAGTCAGCTTGAACGGTCCCATCAGAGAAGCGGGGACAAAAAAAAACGGGGCCAAATCAGCTAAAAAGCACTGGTGGAACAGCACTCAAACCGTGGCAAGCTGAGCAAACTTGGGTCTGAGTAGGAGCGATGGAAAAGGGGCAAATGTTTATTCAGCCAGAGCGCTCTGATAGGCATCCACAAACGGCCTTGGTGGAGGGCGGGGGCAGAGCATCATGATTTACAAAACCTCCAGGTGATTTGAGATGAGTTGGCCTGTCCAAGGCCAGCCTGGGAGCCGAATTCAGATAAACAGCATTTGTTTTGGGGACAGGCAGACTTTACTGATTTACATCTGCCTTCAGTCTTTTTTTATTTACTGGTACTCACAATGGCAAATCCCAAACATCCAAATGATGTGGTCCGACATCTTCCTAATTTGTCGATAAACCAGAAAGCCTGATATCATAAATCCAATTCTGTGCACGTCTTCGACGTCCCCGATGGGCAACACAGACAGGCACATCATCTTTCATTTGAGTCCATGACATATCCAGCTGCATGCGTTCCATCAGGGCAAGCCGGTTCACCTGTAGCCTATCCTCTCTTCGATAAAATTGTATCAATTACGTTGATAGACCAGCTGACCAGATCCATAATAATTTACGTCTCGGAAGATAAAGAGAGGCTCTGAAGCAGATTCACAGACAGAGCAAAAGCTAAAGCAGAGGAGGGAGGAAGGGGAAGGGCGTCCGCCTTCATCCAGGGCAAGTGGTGAAGTTAATTTTTTATTAATTCCCTGTAATGTGAGGCAAATTAACACCCACATTTAAGCTCCCTTTGATATTCTGAAAGCTCAAACTGAATAAAGGTGATAACAGTTGGAGGTTGCTAAATTAAGATGCGAGGGACGTTTAATTGGCTGAAAAATATCCACGAAAACAGGCAATTTGCAATTAGAAAAAGGATGGAACGGATGAAGTATTTTATAATTAATGAGCTTTTAATTGTTACGTAACATTCTTGCAGGCTTCCACGATAACACATATGGCCTCCCCTCAGTCTATCTTCCTCAATCATTTGATTTTGGGCTCATTTGCAAATTTGGAATGGTGCCAAAACTCGTCGTTTTGCTTCAAGAAATTAGCGCTGGCATCGTTAACACGACGTTCTTGCTTCTAATGTACTTAATTGCATTGCTCTTCACGGGCGAGCGTGCACAACGCGAGCGCTTTTGTTATGATAACCGCCGAACGTACAATTACAAGTTCCATTAACGCGCTTTTTGAAAAGAACAAAGATGCACAAAGGAGACGGAGCAGATACACGGGAAGGAGAAGGGGAAGAAATTACAGGCGGTCGACGCTCGCGTTCGTCGACTGTCATGGAAACAATAGAGTCTTGAGTGGTTCCACACAGGAGATGAACGTATGAGGTTTCTATCTTCAGGGTGACCAAGCGGGTCATTTTTAAATCACACTTCAATTCAGCAGAAGATGACAGTTATTGTCAGCGAGCTTTGTGTCGAGTTTAATCTCAGAGAGACGACGTAATTTAGTGTCATCATGCTCAGGTACATTACAGCCTTGTGTTGTTCAGATGCCACTGTTTTTGTCTTTAGGCTGAATTCAGTGTCAGGAGGCTCACAGATTATAGTGCAGCTGCCAAACCTTGTAGAATTAAACAAAACCAAGTACAAAATATGATTAATTAAGCTTTGGAAATAACAAAAAAAAGCAGGTAATGCTAAGCTTAATTTAAAAACTGATATGTGAAATTGCTGTTGAACGCCATCGTGTTGAAAAATGAGGGAGCTGTTGCCGTTTTGGTCGCACTTGAAAAGTTACATTTAAGCCAAATGTCGTGTGGTACTGGGAGACATCTCACTGGAAGTGTATGGAGTGAATGAATGTCAGCTGCGACCACATGGTCTTCTCTCACATAGCAGCCATTTTGGTGCCGTTTTTTTTTTT
>NC_056520.1:22679817-22696191 GCF_014905685.2 Nematolebias whitei
AAAAAAAAAACTCTACGAGCAAGCACATTTATAAACGCATTACATATGCATTTGTATACAAGATGGTGAGATTTGTCCATGAAGCACTTCCAGATAGCACCATAGTCCTGTTAAGATGTTGATGTCAGCTGGTACAGCTCTGATAAGCATTCACAGAATTTCTCGGGGGTGGGTGAGGGGGAGTCAGATTCAGATAAGCCACAGTTGTTGGTAATTTCAGGCAGACTATTTTTCTCGGCAGAATTGAGTTCTGCTGGTATTTTTGATCCAAAATGGCCAGATTTGTGGGCACTCCACTGGTCAGTGCTTATTAGCTCCCTCCAAGGTCGTCCTAACATGCTGGCGATTTCCAAAGCCACAAGTGGCCTGTGATTCTCACAAATCGCTTCCATCTTACGATTTAGCTCATAAAACAGCTGATTTTGAGTGCTCAAAGCACGAACCAAACACAGGGTTGGCAGCTTTGCCATGGCCGAAACTGCTGCTGCCATCTTCTTTAATAGCCGATAACATAGGTATCTGCCAGTGCCAAAAAGCAGAAACCTTGCTTTCATGATTCCAAGACATTTTCGGCATCCTCCTGAGACAATACGAAAAGGCACATCAGTCCATGACGTATCCTGCCGCGTGCATCTCAGCAGGGCATGAGGGTTCTACAGGACCCTGTCGCTTTGTTGAAAAACATTTTATCGATTGCGCTGAAAGTTCAGCTGACCAGATCCATGACAGTAGTTTACATTTCGGAAGATGTGTAAATAGGAGCTCTGATACCCAAGACAGAGAGCAAAAAAAGCAGGAGGACGGGAGAGGGAAGAAAGGCGTCCGTCTTGCACGAGAGCGAGTGAGGAAAAACATACTAGAAAAACCACTGAGAATTGAGTCATTTTGTATCATTATACAAATGCAGAGGGAGTTTCTGTAGTTGTCACCATTACAGAGTTGGAGCTGTTTCTCTTAATTTCCTTTTTAAAAATGTAATGAACTAATTCCAATACAGTAATGCTTTCCATTGCTGACAAAACTCAACCATGGTAATCCTCTGTGATTACTCACAGGTGTCTTCACTTTGTTGACAGTCATGTCAAACTGGTTGAAAACAACAAAGTTCATGCTCAATAATCTAAGTATACAATACAAATACAGCAAACACCAATTAGACAAAGTGAAGACACCTTTGAGTAAGCACAGATGCCAAAGATAAAAACTGAAGACGCAAGACATAAACACGACACAAGATGGAGCTAGATACTAAACAAACACAAACCTTATAAAGATAGAAACTGAGGAGCAGGGGGACGTAGACATAAACACGACACCAGATGCGGCTAGACACCAGGGACAAAAACCACAACTCCTACAATGTTCTTCTCTTATGCAGAGGGGCGGGGGTGTAGCAAACAGCACACTCGTTTAAACTTGTTTAGACAAAATGGAAGATCATATCTCAAAATTAAAAGATTTTTTATAAACTCATCATCATTTTTCCAAACTCATTCATCTTAAAATAAAGTTAAGATATGTTTTTTTTAATTATTTAAAAAGAGAGGCATATGGCGTACCCAGGACCTCAAGTGGGAGCCGACCATCAGCTCCCTAATCAAGAAGGCCCAGCAGAGACTGTACTTCCTGCGACAGCTGAAGAAGGCCAAGCTGATGGTGCAGTTCTACACGGCCATCATCGAGTCCATCCTCAGCTCCTCCATCACGGTGTGGGACGCCGGGGCCACTGCCAGGGACAGACTCAGACTGCAGCGCATTGTGCGCTCAGCTGAGAAGGTGATCGGCTGCAGCCTTCCATCCCTCCACGACCTGTACGTCTCCAGGACTGTGAGGCGAGCAGGTCGAATCACAGCTGACCCTGCTCACCCTGCACACGGACTGTTCGAACCACTCCCCTCAGGCAGGAAGCTTCGGTCCATACGGACCAGAACCTCCCGCCATAAGAACAGTTTCTTCCCCTCCGCTGTTGGACTCCTGAACACACATAATGCTACCTCATAATTTCTGTTTTGGTCACATTACATCTGTATTATAATTGAATACTCCCATCTGTACTGTTTTCTAAGCTTTTTTATTGTTTTCTATTGTATGGGTGTACACATGTTTATGTTATGTTTTTAATTTTACTTTATTTGTGGGTGTACACAGGTCTTATGTCTTATGTAATGTTCTCATTTTTACTTTATTTTACTTTATTACTATTCACACCTTATGTCGAAGCAAATTCCTAGTTTGTGAACCTCGTTCATTGACATGGCAATAATAAACTGATTCTGATGTAGTTAATTAAATCATAATTAGATGTCTTTTATTTTTTTTTAAAAGAAGGCTAAATTGAAATATAACCTTCTATTTTGGGTTCATACTGAGCATCCAATTCCAGACGAGTCAGCCTCACCTGTCGCAAACCTCACCGCACGTCACTGCGTTAGGGCTAGGTGATGAGGACAGTTGATGGAAAGTGATTTACCCTAAATGCTTATTATTTTGACAGTGAGACCAAAGCAGACTTAAACAGCCTCAGCAAGAACATTTTCCACTCAGTTCTGCTGACCCAAAAGAGTAAAGGCTAATGTCTTTTCTCTCCTGTCTTGTAATCGATTGTAGATTGTTATCTTTGGATATGCCGTGAAACTGAACAATTTAGCTGAGAGATTCCACCATCTGATTGGACTCAATAGAGTGAGCGGACACTGAGTTGCATTTTAAAACAAGCCGACTTTGACAGCCTTTGGGTGTGCTCGGCGCAGCACCTCCACTCATGAGCAGAAGGTAATCATCCAAATAATGGATTTCCTACGGCAACGAGACTCCAAGTAATCTGAATTTCTGGGAGTTCTTAAGGCTGTCTTTTTCTTTTCCACATGATGTATTTTTTCTCTGTAATCCACATTTTTTACAAAGATTTAAACAACGGGAGGCCTTGAGGAAAAATCGTAAGGAGGTGAGGAAATTGTTTCTGTGCCAGCAGCAAGAGGAAATAGGATAACCCTTGAACAAAAGGGAAATTTAAGAGCGATTATGGACATAAATCTCTTGGCCTTCAACTGTGACTTAAAAGAAATTCCTCTTGTGTAATAAAAATTAAACATCCCTTAAAGTAAAAAATTAATTTCAAAGCTGTTTGAGTTCACCGTGTGTTTTGCATAACCCAGATCATTAGTATAACGAGTTCAATCAACACTGCAGCAAAGTGTTTTCACTTCTTATCGGCCACATAAATACTGTATATATATATAAAAACAACAACATGAATTAGACAGTCATGCCTTCATATGCCACAACCCAAACTATGTGTTTTTGGATCAGGATGGGTTCATTTGATGATGCCAATTAAATTATTCTGGGGGATTGTTACCAGACAGGAGACAGGTAATCTGTGTAAGCAACCAAAGTGAAAGTTGTGACAGAACATTTCAGGCCTAGGACTTACTGAGCTAATTTACATCTACCATATTTTTTGCCCTATAAGTCACACCTTTGCGCATAAATTTGCAAGTCCTGCGACTTATACACCGAAGCGACTAATATACTTCCCCCCCATATTTATAACCCAATTTTTGGCTGATATCTGATGATTTCATTCATTCCGACATGGAAAATATTGAACACTACCATTTTCAGCCGATAGAGGGTTCTCAAGTTATATGGCAAGCCAAGTGTTTCATTAATAGGTAAAAGTGTCTATTAATGAGACACTTGGCTTGCCATACTAAGCCACCTTTGTCTTGCTCCGGAACAACTGGAGCAAACATCAAATCAGCTGCTTTTCGCCGCCCAGGTGAAATGCAGCTGATTTGACCATTAAAGTGCATTTATTAAGGAAAAGTTCAACTGAGACACACCTTTGCTATAATGTCGAGCAAACAAATAATTGTTTTTAGGTGTTTATATTAGTAAATTTCAAAGAAATGCACAGCGAGTTCTCCCTCTGCACATTCCAGCAGCTGTGTATTGTCAAAGTCAAGGCTCATGGGCCAAATGTGGCCCTTGTTAACGTCTTATCTGGCTCCCCAAGATGATATTTTATATGTAATTTTTTTAATTGCTTCTCATTTTGCTTAAAATAACAGCATACTTCTAGTTCAGGTTTCTCATGACAGCTGGCTAACTTTGAAGGTAAGAAAAAAGATGAACTTTTCAGTAATGTGATTTTGATTTAGAAGACCAACAGAGATTATCAAACGAGACCAATTAAACTCCTGCTGATGAACCTGCAACCAAGAAAAGATCTAGAGGTCTCTTGATTGAATTAACATTACTGCCATTAACCCGTGGCTTGGACCAAGTTTTTAATTTTGGCCTCTTTTGTAACTGAGTTTGACAGCCCTGCAAGGTGTGTTCAGTAGCAAGCATACAAAAATATGCAAGCTTAATTTATAAAATCTCACTTGCTGAATTTTGCAGCAACATATCTATTTTAAAAATAGTTTGAGGACAATACAATTTTTTAATCTATTAGAAAAACCAACCAAATCCATCCATCCATTCATCCATGTAGCCATCCATTATCTTTACCCGCTTCTTCCTTTTTGGGTCGCGGGGGTCACTGGTGCTCATGTCCAGTAGTCACTGTGTGAGAGACGGGAGGCGGGGTACACCCTGGACAGGTCACAAGTCAAATACTGTATTTTCCGGCGTATAAGTCGCAGGTTTTTTTTGCATAGATTTGCCAGTCCTGCGACTTGTACGCCGAAGCGATTTATATACTTTTTTTTCCATATTCATGATGCAGTTTTTAACTGACGCTTTAAATGTTCATTCATACTGACATGAAACTGACATGAGACATACCATTACTACAATGTTAAGCAAACAAATAATTGTTTTTAAGTGTAAACCTTGTTAAATTTAAAAGAACTGCAACAGCGAGTCCTCCTGTGAGCGCTCCCACGGCCAGCCAATCGATTTTTGGCACAACACCGGCCCATGTTTCCTGAAGGTCAGCGGCATAGGCGTCGCAACCATTATATGTGAAGGGGACAAGTCCCCCCCACATAAAAAAAAACAACGTTCATTTGGACCCCCCCCCCCCCCCCTTTTACTATAAAAGATTAGTTCAGGCGACGCAGTTTCTCTTTCTTCGTGAACGAATCCATTCCACTTGATCAATAGGAGAATACTCAAGATACTAAAACTCCACTCCAGGTTTTCCTGGTTACGTCCAACTCTAAACACAGCAGCCTGTTGCCACGGTCACAATATATGGTGGTCACAGAATATGGTGTAACACCTGCAGTGTTTCTGTGCATCTCCTCCTGCCTCGGCAGAAAACGTGCACAGGTGGAGGAGATGGCAACACCTCTGTGTTACTTCCTCGCCAGTTTAGTATGCTTAGTGTGGGCAGTTGTTGACCAGGGGGTTGATCATAAACATATATTCATGTTAGGAGGATGCTTGAGAGGAGCGCTACGTCTGTAGCATGTTAGCTTAGCAGTAACTATGACGCTGTAAGACGCTGCAGGTGTAAGAGACGCTGTGTGTTCAGGTGCATCAAAGTTGAAATGTCTTTAAAACCCCACACCTTATTGTCCTCAAGCTTCATGAGAAACATCATTTAGATGAGTAGTGTTGAACACAAGTAAAAAAGTCCAGTGGTGATGTGATTTATTTCTCTATAAAGACAAATAGTGCCGACCTGACGCTCTGTATTAAAGTGTATTAAAGTTAAAATGTCTTTAAAACCCACAGCTGAATTTACACAAACTTGGTGAAAAAACATGCTTTAAATGTGTGGAATTAAAGGAAATCTATGTGAAATGTTGCTTTTTTTTTTTGGTACACTAGTGAACACCTTTGTTTTACGCGCACACACATGCACGCGCACGTGCACACACAAAAACCTACACACATCATTGTGTCCCCCCCACATTACGGATGCTTCTGACGCCCTTGGTCAGCGGTGACGCATAATAAATGCGACTTATACACATAAGCAACTTATTCATGTTTTTTTTTTTTTCCTCTTCGTGATGCTTTTTTTGACTGATGCGACTTATACTCCGGAAACTACGGTACTTGAAAGTTCTGTCAGCTGCCCAGCCTAGTCACAACCTTTGTTCTGATGGAACGAATCAAGTTCACTGACAAAAATGTCCAACATTGGACATTAGAATCCAAAATGTCGAAAAGACAGGTGGGAAAAACAAAAAGATGAAGATATTAGGATTCAATGGTAGTGAACATCACCACAGGACAGAGTCCCTGTCGGCTTCCACAGGACGATGTGAGGAAGGTGAAGAGACTATCAGATTATTTTTAATTCCTGTTTTTATTGGCAGTGCCACTGAAGAAAGCCTTTGTTACACAAAGCAGGAGATTCACCACACGGAGATAAAAAGACTGTGCACACAACACACAGACACTTAATGAGAAATACTACATGATGAGCTCTGGCTATTTTTCACCTCATCTGCTGTTTACTCATCCTCAAAAAGCAATTTAATTTAAGGAAGAACTATGTTGCATATACTTTTCATGTCACTTGATTTCATTAGTTACTGGCAAAGTTTAATTTTTTTTTTTTTTTTTGTGCCATCAATTAATGCTCAATGTATGTGTTAGGGATGATTTCCAGACTCGGCCACACCAAATTTTACAAAGATATCTGTAAAATTAAGTTAAAGCCATTTTTGTTTGCTCAGTTTGATTAGCTGTGACAGCCATCTTGAATTGGGCTTACCCTAAAAGGTAAACAGTCGTAAATGTCCATTCATTGACCACTTTTATTTCAATTCCGTTATTGTTTATCATGTTTTAAGAGATTTTATAACCCAAGAAAGTGGACAAAAACTCTAGAAAAGGCTTGAGGTTATTATTATTATTTTTTTTAACAAAAACAAAAGAGCTGACAAGAGAGTAATGACAAACAGCTGAGGAGACGATGAGGATCAGGTGAGAGCAGGAGCTGACTGCAGGAGAGGAGAAACACTGGGGAGGACTGAAGAAAATACAAGATAAACAAGGAATAAAACTAAAGATGAACCAATTCACAGCAAACTTCATCTCAAGAAACTAGAAAAAATATTTACACACATTATAAAAGGCCATTTAGTGAACTATAGGATTTATCAAAAAGGAAAGATTCAAGCCCAGTCTTAAAACTGGGCAATGTGTCAGCCTCCTGGACAGAACATAGAAGTTGGTTCCATAAGAGAGGAGCCTGATAACTGAAACATCTGCCTCACATTTTACTTTTAGAAACTCTAGGAACCACAAGTAAACCTGCAGTCTGAGAGCAAAGTGCTCTTTTAAAAAAAATATGGAAGAATAGGAGCTTTCGTATAAGACAGAGCTTGGTTGTTGAGGGTTTTGTACATAAGAAGTATTTTTTCTAAATCTATTCTGAATTTGACAGAAAGCCAAAGGAGAGAAGCTGAAATTAGAGAAATATGTTCTCTCTTAACTCTCATCAGATCTCCAACAGCAGCATTTTGGATCAATGGAAGACTTCAAGAATTATTATTTTTTAGACACCCAAATAAGAATTACAATAGTCTAGCCTCAATGTGATAAGTGCATGGACCAGTTTTTTTGCAATATTATGGGACAAGTTGTTTCTCATTTTAGAGCCATTACGCAGGAAAGCAGTTCTGGTAACACTTTAATTGTGGGGTTAAATCATGTACCCTGATAAAATAAATATAAAACCAAGGTTCTTTACATTATAACTGTAATTATTACCATACAGGGGAAACAAATGGCTGCAAAGTTTGTTTCTATTATGCTCAGGTCCATAAAAACAACCTCTAAGCAGAACATAAAGCGTTATCCAGGTTTTTCTGTCTCTAAAAACAATCTTGCAATCTCAATAACTGTAATTTATGAGGCTTTGTGGATGTATATTTCATATTTTCTTGGAAGTATAATTGATTGTCATCAGCAAAACAATGACAATTTATCTCATGCTGTTTAATAACTTTACTTCATGGAAGAACAAATGATGTAAAGAATGGTGGGCCAAGCACTGAACCCTGAGGAACTTCTTGAATGACTTTGGTGTATGAAAAATATTCTTTATTAATATAAACAGACTGAAAGCTATCACATATTATTTAAACAATTTCAGTAATCCCAATATAATATTCTAGCCTCACACATTATCGTGTGTATTTTTTGCGCATTTTCTTTGAAATGTGTTTAGTGGTTCATTAAATATTTTGCTAACAGAAACAAATACGCTTATTCCCACAGTCACAGGCACAAACATCATCACCAGCATGTGATAAAAATTAGGCTTAAGGAGCAGAGCAGATGGTGGATGCAATGCCCTCCTCTAGAGAAGCTCTTGAGAAATCTATCTGTTTATTGCCCCTGGAATAAACACGAAAATTAAATTCATGCACTTGGATTTATGATTATGAAAATCATTTTGTAAAGACTTGGAAGTTGCTCACAACCAACATTGTGTCTGTTTCAGTTCCGTTTAATGTCAAGCACAGGAATGCAAATTGATTTTAATACCACTGAGGGCAGGCAAACAAGCGGCTGCCTCGATGGTGTATTAAAATTTGACGTTTCACAATGCTTTTGAAATGGATTTTTATGCAAAGGAAAAGAAGTCTGCTCTGAGTGTATAAAAGCTGCTATGTCTTTTAATCTCTTCCAACAAATATTATTTGATGAATTCAAAAGAAAACTTGAGTCTAAAACCATTTAGGAAACATTGCACCTTACCCTCATTTCCCATACATTGTGGTTATCTCTTCTTCTTCACAAGTCTGGTCACGATTGCACACCCCTTCCCCACCACCTCTTTCATCCTGCCTTTGGCCCACATTGTGCATTCATTACCATTAAAGACTCCCCGGCTTGTCTCACCAGTAAGGCCGCATTACTCTGCTCTGCTTATGCTGACATTGGTCACTCTGATCGGTAATCTGGTCTGAACTGATGTGGGATTTCTTTGACGGGATTCTTCGCAAGTTGGTTGAGAAGTAGAACTGGACACACGCAGATTACATTTCCCGTGGATGTTTGATCTTCATTGAGATGTATCCACAACTGATGACAGAAGCCCAACATAGCTGAGATAAATCTAAGATGAGAGATTGAGGAAGGGCATCAGGGTCAAGTCTAAAGAACCCTTTTGTTTCACATAAAAGTAAAGATTTCAAATAAGTCGTGTATAACTAAAGCTAGATTTACCTGACAGTCAAAGGAATCATTGATACATACCCTGGACACAAAATAACATTTTGTAGGTGGTAAAGATTAAAAACTTGATATTTAGGAGTAGCTTTTTATAGCTTTTAATGTCTAAAATTTCAAGCTAAAAAAGATTTCTGAGGAAAAACATTAGGATTCCTGATTATTCCTGGTCTTGCCTTTTCTTTCCTCTCTAGGTGAAGCTGAAGGCTGGCTCTACTGCTACTCTGTACTTCCTCATTACAACCATCAACATATATTGAAATACTGGACTCGAAACAGGAACCCAGAAGTCAATGTCAGTGTAGGCACAGCATCCCCACAGGATGGTCCCAGTAAAGGTTTTAGAAGTTTTTATGAAGGCTACCCTAGGCTCACCTAAGGTTCTTGGTCAGAGCAACATGATACTAGTAGGTCCCCAGAACTTGCACTACTGGTATGGTGCTAAAGGGAATTGCCAGATTTTCAACACTTTGAACCTTAGGTTGCCCTATGCTCTAGCAGTATACAAGACAACCCTAACACAGGGCTGATATAGATGGTGACCTGGCAGAGTCCAGCATAGACAAACAGCAAATAGGACCAATCCCTAGCATCTTCAGAGGCAGATTCATTTTTCATTCAACCTTTATTTATATAGATTCGTCCCATTGAGCCTCGGGGACTCATTTACAAGAGAGACGTGAAATTTCATTAGGCCATTCTAAACTGTTTAAGACTATGATCAGTGCTTAATTGGAGCCGGATCCTGCCAGAACAGGATCCGGGAACTCTCTTATTTTGACCGGGTGTGTTCCAGCAACTGTTTGCTTGAATCCAGTAACTCAAACCTCCACCCCTAAACGTCCTAAGTCATCATGCATTTTTATTTAAAAAAACAACAACAAACCCCCCCCCCCCCCCAAAAAAAAAAAAACCCCTAAAAAATATAATTAAAATGCACAACTAAATTGCAAATCAATTTGACAGTTTAGTTGGTGTGAAGATGGTGCCCCTTGTGAAGTATTTTGCTCCTGCTCCCCCTTGTAACTCCCTTATGCTTCCACCTGTTCTTCCCAGGTGTTTTGTGTTTTCCTCTCATTAGTGTATGTCTTTAAGTGTGCATTTTTCTGTAACTCATCAGCTGGTCATAGTCTGATTATGTCCTGGTTTGTCTCCTCATTCCAACGTTTCCTCCCTCCATGTTGCGTGGTGTTTATGTACTGTAAGTTTATGCTGCCACAACAGTTCTTTAGTTTGTTAAATTGATGTTAGTTATTAGTTATTTTTATCCTCTGCGGTCTCTGAGTCCTGCCTGCGCTTAGGTTCAACCTGCTCCCAGACCCTAACAGAATGACCAGCTCAAAAAAGTACCCAGTAGGCTGCCCATTCCTGGATGCACTCGCCACAGATGACGAGCGGCAACTCGCAGAGTGACGCCAAGCTATGTGGACATGGTAGCCACCTCCAGCAACCTACTGGCTAGGTGGGTGACCACAAAGGATTTTTCGGATGAGTTCCTACAGCTGCCAGGACTGGTGGACTCCCCTGGGATGCGGGAGCTTCTTGAGGAGGTGCTGGAGAAGCAAAGACCATTGAATGCTTTTATTCGGTCGCCCTCCTTTCTGGACTTTAACAAACCCATCCCACCAGTACCCCCTGTGCCTCCAGGTTGTCTTCCTCATCCCAACGAGGAGGAACCTGACCCCAATAAGGGACCCCGGATTTCTCCTGGTCTTGGCTCATACCACTGCCACCACAGGAGAGGCTGATGACAGAGACGGGCCAGATCCGCCAACCTCCAACTCCTTCCTCCACCCATTCTCCCCCCGCACAGCTGGAGGAGTGGTGGAGTGATTCACAGGGGAAGGGGTAGTTGAGCTCCCGTTCACTGATGAAGCAGCTGAGTACTGATTGGCCTAAAGAGCATCTTAGTCCTGGTCAGTTGAAGAACTCCAAGCCTCCATAGAGCTCAAAATCTGAAGAGAGTTCTGCGTCAGTAGAGAGTTCCACGTCAGCAAAGTTCCACGTCTGTAGTAGGGATGCACCAATCCACTTTTGTTTTAACTTCCGATCCGATACCGATGTCTAATGTTCCGGTGTCAACCGATACCGATCCAATGCCGATTAAACATATAAACAGTGCTGAATTATCAATATCATCATCATCATTGATTTTAAATGAGACTAATAATCTCCTCTCAAGTACAATATATACAAATATATGCATGCATGTCCAAAAAGGCAACTTGAGGTAAGTTTCATTAATGTTGGATAAGTTTTAAAGTTAGAATTAAATTCTGCTTACACAAAACATGTTTGTTTTTATTCCTAACTTTAAAGTGGATATTAAAGTGATTAATTTAAGTGATTGTTTAAATTTATTTTATATATTTTTAAATAAGGTGCAGATATAAGATTTTTCTTCTTTCTGCAGTCTTTTCATTCAATGTTTTCTTTTTGATGAATTTTTGTTTCTTTTAAATGAATGAATAAATTAATTAAATAAAATAAAATATTAAATGGTTTTAAGTTCATGGCATAAACCAACAGATATGTTCCTGTTTTTAATTATTTACATCACTTTATAATGTACTGCAGCTGTTTTTGTATATATATATATATTTATTTATACTTTTTTTTTTGTAATTTTCAAATCATATGTTTTTTTTATGATTGTCTACTGTTGTACTGATAAATATATCCTGGAGGGTAAACTATATCTTGACTGCAAGTATCAAGCTGCAAAATCCTTTGTTTTCTATAACTGATAGCAGTTTGCCATTAATTGTGATGAAGTTTAGCAACTTCTCGGTAAACATTTGAGCTCTGGAGCTTCAGCGATGTCTTCTTCTTGTTCAATCCGAAGCAAGCAGTTTGATTTCTGGTCAGCCAAGCTCAGTCTGTCCCTCCTCAGAGATGGGCAGATTGGATGTGGCTGGCCGGGGTCAAGTTGCCCTGCTACGGGTTCAGCAAGAGTAGCGCTACACTGAAGCCACGGAGCTCGAATGTCCAATGTAAAACTAACTTTACCATGGTTTAATGTGGTGCTATGGCTCTGCAGACATTACACGTTGCTGTCTTGTTTTGTGGTGTTTCTAGTGTAAAACACTTCCACACAGCAGTCATGTTTAGATGAAAAGTTGGTTAGCTGTTAGCCACAGTGCTGCTAACTCAATCCTCACGTTGTGGCTGGCTGAAAACTACAAAATAGATTTCCTGAATGTGGGCGGGTCTTATTACTCTGGGTTCATGAGACATGCCTTCGTTCAGGAAATCCATTCCATACTTGGAAGCCAACATGTATCATGGATCGGAAATCGCTTCAGGTTAGATCGGAAAATGGATCGGTCACATTGTCACGATACCTGATCCAGAAGTTTTTCAGATATCGGTACAGATACCAATATTGATATCGGATCAGTGCATCTCTAGTCTGTAGAGAGTTCCATGTTTGCAGAGAGTTCCATGTATACACCAGAGATCCTCACATCTGCACTAGAGGTCCTTACCTCTGCACCAGAGATCCTCACGTCTACACCACAGGTCCTCACATTTGCGTCAGAGGTCCTCACTTATGCACTAGAGGTCCTCACATCTGCACCATAGGTTTCCATGCCTCATAAGGGTCCCACATCTGCAGAGGGCTCCATGTCTCATGAGGGTTCCACGTCTGCAGAGGGTTCCATGCATGATGAGGGTTCCATACCTTTGCAGAGAGGGTCCCACACCTTGCAGGGAGGGCTCCACACCTCCAAGAGAGTGTTTCAAGCCTCTAAGAGAGGATTCCATATCTCCAAGAGAGGGTCCCACGCCTTCAGCAGTTTCTGAATCAGCTATGCCTCATCTGCAGATCCTGAAGTGGCTAGTCCACCGTCTGCAGAGTCTGAAACAGCCAGGCCCAAATCTGCAATCCCTGAATTGGCTATGCCCTTAGCTGCAGTCCCTGAATTGGCTAGACCAATAGCTACAATCCTTTAATTGGCTACACCCACAACTACAGTCCCTGAAGTGGCTATGCCCCCAGCTGCAGTCCCTGAAGTGGTTACGTCCTCAACTTCAATCTCTGAAGCGGTACACCCCTAGCTGCAGTCTGTGAAATGACTATGCCCCCAGCTGCAGTCCCTGAAGTGGCTACACTCCCAGCTGCAGTCCCTGAAGTCCCTATGCCACCTGCAGCATCTGAGGTCCCTATACCACCTGCAGCACCTGAGTTCCCAATAACGCCTGCTGTGCCTGAGGTCCCTACGCTGCCTACAATACCTGAGGTCCCTACGCTGCCTACAATACCTGAGGTCCCTACGCCAGCTGCAGTCACTGATGCCTCTATGCCAGCTGCAGCCACCAATGTCCCTATGCCAGCTGCAGCCAACGTGACTCATACGCTAGCCGCAGCCACCGAGGCCCCTATGCCAGTTGCAACTACCGAGGTCCCTACACTGACTGCTGCTCCTGGGCTCCCTACACTCCTGTGTCTAGTTCCCAGGTGTACCCTGTCAGTTTTTGTTTTTTCCTTCTGTTTCCTTTGTGCCCTCGATTTTCACGGTCCCCCTCCTCCCACACAGGTTTTGGGGTGAGGGTCTTGGGACATCGGGGGACGTCCTTGGTAGGTGTGTGGTACTGTGAGTATGCTGTCCCCTTGTGATGTATTTTGCTCCTGTCCTTGTGCCTCCCTTATGATTAGCACTTGTCTTCCACCTGTTCTTCCCAGGTGTTTTGTGTTTTCCCCTTGTTAGTGTGTGTATTTAAGTGTGCGTTTTTCTGTTACTCATCAGCTGATCATTGTCTGGTGATGTCCTGGTTTGTCTCCTCACTCCTACGTTTCCTCCTTCCATGTCTCCTGGTATTTATGTAAGTTTATGCTGCCACGACAGTTCTTTATTTTGTTAAATAAACATTTTAGTTATTTTTATCCTCTGCGGTCTCTGAGTCCTGCCTGCGCTTGGGTTCAACTTGTTCCCAGAATCTAACAAGTGGGTTATTAATAAAATGTTGATTATTTATTAAAAATACAACAAAATAAAGGTTTGTTGTGTATTATTCACATTACATTTTGTATCAAAACAACAGTGCTAATTTGTCAAAATAACAGCGATTAAAATTTCAAAAAGACAGTCCAATTTACTTTCATTAAAAAATGGATGGCTGGATGGATGGATGAATGAATTGTCTTTAGTTGAACAACCGAGAATTGAAGCACCTGAAGGCAGTGGTAATTGAGACTGGAGAAGAAGTGAGCGAGTGGTGTGGCAGTAAATGCCGAGATAACCAGGCAGTCGAATGTGGGCAGGAGCCCACAGGCAGCGGCCATGAACAGACAGAGGAGTTGCCTGGAAGTTTCACATGTGAGTGGAGACGGACAACAACGCACAAGGCTGAATTCAGCGGATAAGTGTCGGGCTCAGAACCGTGAAGTGAGGGGGGAGGGTTGCCTTCATAGAAGAGGAGCAGAGCAGCTCTTCTTCTATGAAGGCAACCCCCCCCCCCCCCACCACACACACACACACACACACAGTTGAATACACATTAAGGAGAGAGCTGTTGTTGTTGCTCTCTAAAAATAGTTATTGAATCAAGTGTTAGGTAAAGTAGATGTTTAAAAACCTTTAAGATACACAAAAATGCAGGAAATGGTATCTACTTTGTTCAAAATTTTCTGGGGGACGACCCCCCCCCCCCCCCGACCGCACCCACCCACCAGCCTGCCCGCTATTTGCATTCCTGCATCGATCAGTTCACAAATTAAGCCTTGACTATGATCCTTAATACACTAGCAGCTGATTGGTACCTGCTTGTGTAGCAATTGCAAAGGAGAGATGATGGAAGAATTTCCAACTTTACACAGGTGTTTAATAACACAATTAGTGCAAGCATAGATACTCTTAAGAGTTTGGTAAAACCTAGAGGCTTCTTTGTTAAATAGTTAACGTTAAGATTTGAGTCGCTGCTATCATGGAGTTTTTCAGTCCCAGAGTAGGAGAATTTGATATACGTATCTGGGCATCACATGGATAAGGCCGTCCCATATAGCTGGCAGGCACAGCATGGCTTAGGGATGACTGTGAAACACCCGATCAGTTATTGGTCAGTTTGTTTGTCCCTAAAAACACTCTGCCTTACAATTCTTCTACTGATGATGTCCTCAAGCAGTGCCACAGCTCCCACAATTATGCACAGCTTTACACAGCTATGGCTATGTGTGATCGGCTACACCTTGTTGACTTGAGGAGTCATCATGTGATTTATTCTGAATTAATATGATGATCAAACACAGTTTCCTTCTCCAGGAGGATGGTGGTGCCACCCCTTAGACAATTCACATGTATTTTATGTACCTCAGCTGTCTGTGCACCTCACAGGCATGCAATCACTGACATGCTGTATGTTTACATCTACACGTCACAAAAATATAAGAAACTGTACAGCTTATATTGTAGTGAGGATGTTTTGATAATTTTTGAGACATGTTATGCTGTATGTGGTTAAATGTGGTTCAGTTTATTGTTCGGCTTTTCGTATTGTTTATGCTACTAATGCTTAGCGTATTTTTAGTTAATGTTTTTCTTAGTTCATATCTTAGGTCTTACTACTGTTTTTCTTTTACATTTTATACTTTTGTTGGATGCAACTAGGACCCTATGTACACAATTTCATTCCACCACATGTACCACATGTGGTGCGAATGACAAATAAAGAATCTCTGACTCTGACTTAACCATAAATGCTCAAACTCATGGGAAAACATCAAGTTTAATTGGCCACTGGACCCAGGAAACCCATCCATCCATCCATTCTCTTTTACACGCTTCTTCCATTTTGGGTCACGGGGGTCGCTGGTGCCCATGTCCAGCAATCACTGTGCGAGGGGCGGGGTACACCCTGGACAGGTCGCAAGTCCATCACAGCACCTATATTTTGGTGTATTAAGGGGAATTTTCGAAGTTTGTAGTTTGATACTGTCAACTGAACAAGTTTATGTGGCAGTACGCACATTGTCACGGCTGGTCAAAACATAACTTTATTTTGATACAGCCTGGTGTGTGTGCGGAATCTCTTTTCTTTTTGTGCGTATGCATCATTGGTACACGAGGCTCTTAAAAAGAAGGCAGAGCAGCACAGTCTCTGGCTTTGGCTCCAAAGAAAGTATAAGTTGTGGGTAAAGCAGGGATCCTAGGGCCAGCTGCAGTTATCCGTCCGTCTGTCCATCCATCCATCCATCCATCCATCCATCCATCCATCCATCCATCC
>NC_056520.1:22696201-22742033 GCF_014905685.2 Nematolebias whitei
CATCCATCCATCCATCCATCCATCCATCCATCCATCCATCCATCCATTATCTTTACCAGCTTCTTCCGTTTGGAGTCGCAGGGGCCGCTGGTGCCCAAATCCAGCTATCACTATGCGAAAGGTGGTGTACACCCTGGACAGGTCTCCAGTCCATCACAGAGACACATAGAGACAAAAGAGACGAACAAACATTCACTCTCTCACTCACTCCTAGGGACAACCTTCTCACTGAGAGGCAAAAGCTCTACCAACTGAGCCACTGCAGTTATTAAAATAAAATGAAAAAATACAACCCATTTAACTTTTTTCAGGTGTTGACTCCTGAGTGAGCGGACTCTGGTTCCAAAATACAAAATGCACTAATAAACTGGGTCCTTCTGGCTTTCATTCCCAACAACAAAACAAGGCAGGGACAAATGGTCTTGTATAATAATACACGTCCTGTGGCCACAGTCTAGCACTTGCATTTATTCTTTTACATTCCTTGTACCATATTTGCCGCTGTACATGTCGCTCCACCCCATAAGTTGCTTCTGTCCATATTTGTCTAATAAGGTGGAAAAATCCATAAATATGTCATTTCGCCATATACGTCGCATCTATTATGCGTCACCGCTAACGCGTTGCGTTTGTTACGCGTCACCACTGACAACCCGTAAATGTGGGCCAAACCCAGAAATGTGGGCAAGTGTTGTGCCAAAAATCGATGGGCTGCCAAATGGCGGCTGCGAGACCATGCATGGGAGGACTTTAACAAGAATTTAAAAAGATTCACACTTAAAAACAATTATTTGTTTGCTGGAAATTATAGTAAAGGTGTGTCTCACTCTAACGTTTGCTTAATAAATGCACTTTAATGGTCAAATTAGCTGCATTTCGCCAGGGCAGTGCAGCTGGTTTGATGGTCAGTCCAAGCAGCAAGCAGAATGAAGGTGGGCAGTCTTTGGCAGGTCAATTGAGTCATTAATATCTGGTGAAGATTCTCAGTCATCCAGGACCTGGCAAATTCAAAAAAGTTCAAGAAAAAATACAATAAAGTATAAGGTATAATAAATAAAGTCCAGTTGTTTTTGTCTTGAACTTTTTTGATTTAAGTCATTATAGCCACATTTACCTATTATATGATACAACAGCATGACATACATCTATTACTACTCTGCTACCATCAAGTGGCTGAACATGGTACTGCTCAATTTTTTTTCAGTCAGAATGAATGAAAACAGTCATATCTCAGTCAAAAAATTGTTTATAAATATGGGGGAAAAAACCCATAAATATGTGGCTTTGGCCTATAAGTCTCAGGGCATGTAAATTATGCAAAAAATAACCTGTGACTTATTGGCCAAAAAATACGGTAATCTTGGCACTTACTTTTATTTGTGTTTTCTCTTTGTGAAGCTGGCTAGAAGGACTGATTATCTAGTGCTCTGGTTCTCAGTTGGCTTGAACCTCCTCCTTTACAGAAGCCTCTTAACACTGATTAATCACTGTGGTGGAAAAAAATCCACCTGCCTGCCCACTCTCCACCACTTCATCCTCCGTATCTGCTTTGACTCCAGGATCTTTGTTCTCCCCTTTGACCTGCAAGAAAATAACAGGTACCAAGACCTTTTCACGTTTCACAATTCACATTTGAACATTTCACTGCAAAAGATTAGGCTTTTACATCAAAAGAAATGAATATTTATCTCCTTTCTAGTGACAATGTCTTGAGACCATTTCCATTCACTGGAGAATAATGGACTTGTCAACATCTAACCCTAACACTTTGAAATCTCACTTTGTGTTGGTTCCTTTAGTTAGAACAGTGAGTTGATCCAAGATCACCATTAGAACAAATAGACCAAAATATCTCAGTTTCAAAAATATGAGAGTAGACCAGAAAGGCAAGAAAAAACATCTTCAAAGAGAACGAAACTTATGGGTTGTGTACGGCAGGTAATTATAAACTGGAAAATAAACCATGATGTCACAGGGACAAAAACTGACTAAGAATACAGCATAAAAGCAGACAATGAAGATCTGACTAAGAAAATAAGGAAAATTATGTCCAAATGACACCAGACAGGGTTGATTCCAAAAACTAAGCCCAAAATCTTAAAGCTCTCTCGCGATCCATTAGTACTCAAAGTATATGTTGGGAATGACTCCGCTACTTTCACACCAAATATTAGCTCAATATTTGTAGACTTGACTGAGTTGTAGCCATTGAAATGTTTCACAAGGTGCAATCTAATGATTACTTTCTAATCTTCTGAGACTCATGAGATATTTTGCTAGTGGTACAAATTTAGACACAGATAAAAACATTATCACTTTGTCTTTGCCAGCAGGTGACAATGTGCAAATGAATCTACCAAAAGCAAATTTTTTGAAAGCTCAATCAAAGAGAGAAAAAAAAAACATTTAGTGCCAACTTGTTGATTGTCCAATGACGGCATTATCTCTGTGGTGATCCTATTACAGTGTATGCGACTAGATGTTGCGCATCAATTCATTGAGGGGCTACGAGCTGACATTTCCCCTCCAGAACGGATCATTTATCCGGAGCACCTTGATGGCAGCGGCAGCCGTTAAAACCGGCGAGCCAATTCACAGGCGAGGAGCGAGTTATTGTGACAGCCAGCCGTCTAATTGTTCATTTGAGGTAATCACTCGACAAGTTAGAGCAATTTCAAGCACAATGCCGGAGACTAATGGAGGCGGACGTGCTCGCTTGATGAGATCAGAGTCACAGGGCTGCCCATCTGCTTAGTGCCAAAGGGGCCCGAAGAGGGCATTTCTGTTGGAATTGAGGGAATTATTTCACCTCTGACTGAAGTGTCTTTATGGGAGCAGGTAGTTGCAGAAAAACAAAAGGGTATAATAATATTTATTTCTCGCCACCAATAAGCAAAGCCAAACAATCATGTTTTGCCCATGTCTCCGCTAGTAAAATGTCTCCTATACCAGTAAATGTAATTTAATGAAACTCTCAAAAACTAATCATTGGGTATACATGTATGACTGATTAATGTTTGTCACCGTCCTGATGCGAGATGCCTGCCACAACCAATTGAACTTAGCAAACATTAAAATGGGTAGAACTCTGTAAATTTTACAGCTATTGAGCTACTGTGTCTCTTGTGGTAGTAGCTGAGAGTCCTCCCCAGCAAGTTTTTTTTTTCTTCTTTGGATGCTTCCTTCCTCAGAGGTCGCAACTCCCATGAAGACTTGGCTATTATTTTTATGCCGGATGCCCTTCCTGATTAAACTTCAGATCATCGAGCTACCACAGCCCTCTGTGTGGAGGGCTGGGAGAGCAGATGGTGGGGGTTAAAAGCCTTGCTCAATGGCCCAGAGTGGGGCAAATGAGGGTGGAGGCAGGTGTGGGTGCTTCACCTTTCCCATCCATATTATTTTTTTTATGTTGCCAGTCCAGGGGGTAAAACCAGCGACTTTCCAATCACAGGCCTGCCTTCTCTGGCCTCTGTGCCACCACTCCCCTTGAGTCCTCCTCAACAAGTACTTTGCAAAAAAACTTATAAAACCATTAAATGTCATGTTTCCTCTCTGTCTCTCTGCCACACCCACTCTTCACCCGCAGCTCATCAGCGCAGATTCACCACACCTGTTCCGGTCCAGATTTAAGAACTCCTCTCACCACTCTACTCTACTCTACCAGATTATTGAACCTCTCACAGAAGTAGATGTCCATGTCCTCTGACCACACTCTCCACAGTTCTGCCCTGGGTGGCTTTGGCTGAGTGGTTAGAACACTTGTCCTCCAATGGAAGAGTCAGGGGTTCGAATCCACCAGCAGTCACATGCAGAAGTGTCCCTGGGCAAAACACTGAACTCATCATTGCCTCTGATGTGTGTCCCATCAGTGTATGAATGTGATAAAAGCACTGATTAGTTTCTTTAGAATGGTTTGTTCAATTATCTTTGTATAGATCTAGTAGAGTGCTGTATGATCGGGTAAATGAGGACACAGATTGTAGTGTAAAGCGCTTTGAGTATCTTGATAAGATAGAAAGGTGCTATGTAAGTACAGTCCATTTACCATTCATTCACCCAGTGATGGTGATGTCATCTTTCCCAGCTCCTACAGGTAACCCCCACCTCACCTGCTTGAGAAGGTTAGTGGCTGTCTTTCTGTTCACCATCTCAAGAAATATTCAGTCCACTGTCATATCTCTGCAAGATTGGCCCCACCACTGGATTCTGACCTTCACCAGCAGCTGCATTACAATAAACTTTTTAACCATTCTTGTTGTCCGGCATCTTGAACGAATCCTAAAACCCAAACCTTGTCATTAAAAGAATTTCACTGAAACTCTTTAAACATTTGTCTGATATCTACAACTCATTAACTTTGAGTCACCACAGTTTAAACTGTCCACAGTAAAGCCTTGTTAGAAAATGGCCATAACTCAGATAATTTTACAGGCATTGAGCCAAAATGTTGAGCGGTAGTAGCTGAGAGTCATTCACAACTCATATTCTGAATACCAGCGGGTCACATAAAATCAAATAAGTTTGCATCAGATTATTGTCAAGGTTTAATCGAAACAGCTACAGCTGTCATTACTCAACACAAGATGGTCTTAGATTAAAACCCTAGCATGGAAATCATTCAAGCACCTCGTTACTAATATGTGTCCAAATAAAGCTACCAACAGCTTGATACAAAACCCCATCATGCCAACCTGCTTCCTGGTTGTAAACTGAAAATTTATTTTCTGCCTTTAATCAAGATGCTTTATAAAACTGCCCCTTAGCATGCAGGAAGACACTCCTGACGCTGCTTTCTGTCTGTGTCTGTGCGTTCGGAGAGGGGGTGGGAAAATGTGATGGATGACCGTGCAGCACCGGGGCGTTCTCGGTTTAATTGTGATGTCAGAGCGTGTCTGTGGCAACCCTGGCACTGAGCGGTGACAGACAGGAGTGTGTAGAAGTGTCCGCGTGTTTGTCTTTGTGGTGGAATCTAGGGTAGCATGGGTGACCTTTGACACGGTGCTGTCGAGGCTTTTCGGCCAGCCGAGGACTGTGCACAAACTCTCAGGGTACCGGTTTGATGGGTTTGGTGGACATATTGGTTGTTTGAAGGGTGGAAGTATCAAGAGCAGCTCAACGATAGAACAGAAGAGTCGAAATCTCTTCAGCAGTTATCTAAAACTGTCCAAATATTCTGAAAATACTTGAATCCTTGTGATTTTTGTTTATGTTTTTGGTAATTTTTGTTCCATATTTAAAGCTTTTTTTCTCTCTTTATTTTGCTCCTCTGCTCAATAAATTATCTACAGTGACAACACATTTTGGCTGTATGTGCTAAAACTTTTGCCCTGCCAAAGAGCCAGAGATTAGACGGGTCCCTGCGTTGGCAAACGAAGCTGCACTTCTGCAGGAGGGTCAGCAGGTGGCGATGTTGCACCCCCAACTTCCAAATGTTCACACTGGCAATCAGACCCAAAATTACCATGCACGTTTTAAATGCATTTTGCTGCATTCAAGCAGATGCATGCTGGGAAATCATTATTTAATCTGAGGCTGATTGGGGATGAAATAATTAAGAAAAATATTCTGTTTGGATGCAACGTGTTTGATTAATTTAGCCAGCAGGACAGAGGGCTGTGCTTCACCCAGAATTTTTCAAAAATAATGTACACATTTAGTTAAAAGCCTAGCATTCCTTGATGGAATATTGCCCACCACCTTTCATGCCAGAGCTTGTAACTGAGTTACAGTTTTGGTGATACAAAATAAATTACGTTATGCATGATCTCATGGGATATTGTGAGAACTAGAAGCGCTCACCTACTACCACACCAAAATTTAGCTTAGAATTTGTAAATATGACAGAGTTATAGCCATTTTAGCATTTATTTGTGGCTGATTCTTGATTGCCTGAGGAGCCCATCTTGAATTGGATTAACTCCAAAAGTTAATCAGTTGTTGATGCTCACCCATTTATTCCTTTCTGAGAGTTTCATTGAAATTTGTTCCCTGGATCATGAGATAGTTTGCTAACAGACGCACAAGGCTGACAACAACAAATAATGCCAACGTTTTAAACAAAAATGACACACAATGTGTGGAGCTTAAAGTATAGGTTCCGAACCACCCTCAGCGACTACCACAACACATTTTAGCAAAATACTTATTAAAATGATTAGCTTATAACCACTTTTGTGTTTTCCAACATTGGTTGACTGCGGTAACTATCTTGAACTCAGTTGACACTACAAGTTCCACAGTTGTAGAAGTACATCCAGTGATGGCTTTCTGAAAGTTTTAATGGAATCTGTTAAGTTGTTCCTGAGATATTTTGCTAACAGACAAACTCACACACAGGCAAAAACATTATTGCCCTTTAGCAGTGAGCGGTAACATTAACAACCTAGAAGGAAACATCCTTTTTACTATTCGGCTCAGGGCGGGCGAAGCAGGAGTCGTGTTGTTTGTAAGAGAGCGAGTCAGTCAGTCTCGGGAGCACGAGTTTTCAGTGAACACAGTGAGGACTTCTTCTGGGAGAATATGTAATAAGGAAACATAGCTGCAGCCTCTCCCCCTTCCTGGGGACTAAGTTGTAGCCACACAGATAAACAGGCTGGCTGACTCGACTGGACAGAAATAGAACTGACCAACTGTGCTCATCCGTTGCCAATTTAAGCTCACAAAAACAAGACGATACCAGATGTGGGGAGGGAAAAAAAAATTATTTGATTCCTGCCAGACTTCACCGCAAAAGTGTGGATACATAACAGGCGAATAAATACTGCCTCTAAGTTCATTTTCAACAAAAATAAGACCTTTTTGAGCTAATCAAGCTTTCTAAATGTGATAGCACCGAGCTGCAGACAAACTTGGATTCTGTTTGAACCGTCAGTGTTAATAAAGACGGACAAAGCTTTCTGACGTCCTTTTATTCAAAACTGACGTCGAAGTTTCAGCTTTTTTGGATGAAAGTATGTTGTACTTTTGGAATCTTGCAATGCTTGTGATGTGGGGTAAGAGCTGGAGCTACCAAAATTAAAGGTCCGAGTCCTCACGCTGAATCAGGGCCCACAAAAGTTTTCTTCTTTTGGCTGCTCCCTTCTTCAGGGGTCGCCACAGCGAAGTAACTCGCTCAAAGACGGCGATTGTTTTTATGCCTGATGCCCATCCTGATGCAACCACAAATCCATCCATCCATCCATCCATTATATTTACCCGCTTCTTCTTTTTCAGGTTGCGAGGGTCGCTGGTGCCCATGTTCAGCCATCACTGTGCGAGAGGTGCAGGACACCCTGGACAGGTCTCCAGTCCATTACAGGGACAAATAGAGACAAACAACCATTCACTCTCTCACTCACACCTAGGGACAATTTAGAGTTAGCAATCAGCCTAACATTCAATTCAAAAATACTTCATTAATCCCAAAGGGAAATTATTTGTTGTTGTAACTCATTATCCTCATTTCATTAAGAGATGTTATAGATACTGATGACTGTAGGCAAGAAGGATCTCTTGTAAAGGTCCATCTCACAGTGGATCCTAAGAAACTGGCTGCAGATGCCGTCTGATCCATCCACCCAGACTCGGTTGGCCTCTCGGTTCCCCCGGGCTGTAGGACCGCCTGAATGCTGGGCAGAACTCCTTCTAGAGCAGTGGTCACTCCTCCCAGCAGTCTGCAGTGTCCGCAGCGACGAGGACAGCCAACTGTAGGTGCCAAGGGACGATCCTGTCCTTCCGCTGTCATGAGCCGTGTTTCCTGCTAGTTCCAGGACCTCAGTGGTCAGGCACTCGAGCACAGCTGGCAAGTAGATGAGAATGCATCCACAGAACATCCTTTTCAACTCATTTGAGATTTGGGGTTATAGTTGAGATATTATTTGAGCTTTTGAGATGTTAATCATCATCATAACAAATGTCCAAAACTAAAAAAAGTTTCAGTAAAAATACTTCCAGCTGCACAGCATCCGATACCAGAGGAAACAATCATCCCAAAAATGTGATTTACATCCAGAAAAAGAGGAATTAAAGTTTCCAAAAGCAAAATCTCAGAATGAAAGTAACAAAGCTGTTCCAACATGCAGCCACCTTGAGCGGCGCAATTCTAGAACTCTCATATTAATATATCTCATATTAATAACTCTCATACATAACATGCATGTTTTTGGTCTCTGGGAGGAAACTGGAGTACCCGGAGAAAACCCATGCCTGCACGGAGAGAACATGAAAACTCCACCCAGAAAGGCCCCCGGACCGGGATTTGAACCAGGGTAACCTGCTTGCTGAGAGGCGGCAGCTCTACCAGTTGCGCCACTGTTCTGCACAACCACAAATCAGAGGTCTAAATTAACCCGAGTCCTTCATGTCCTCTTGCAGACTACAGATACAAGTCAGTGAGTTAGTGAACACAGGAACATGCAGAATCACTGGAAATGCAGAGGACTCGGACCAGTTTGCTTTCTACTCTGGTTTAATAACTTACTGGATATGCTGTGGAGTCGGGTTCCTCCCTTAATCCATCCATTTTCTTCCGCTTATCCGGGGTTGGGTCACGGGGGTAGCAGCTTAAGTAGGGAGGCCCAGACTTCCCTCTCCCCAGCCACTTGGTCCAGCTCCTCCAGGGGAATCCTGAGGTGTTCCCAGGCCAGCCGAGAAACATAGTCCCTCCAACGTGTCCTGGGTCTTCCTCTGGGTCTCCTCCCGGTGGGACGTGTCCGGAACACCTCACCAGGGAGGCATCCAGGAGGCATCCTAACCAGATGCCTGAGCCACCTCAACTGGCTCCTCTCGACGTGGAGAAGCAGCAGCTCTACTGAGTCCCTCCCGGATGATTGAGCTTTTCACCCTATCTCTAAGGGAGAGCACAGACACCCTGCAGAGAAAACTCATTTTGGCCGCTTGTATCTGAGATCTCGTTCTTTCTGTCACAACCCAAAGCTCATGACCATAGATGAGGGTAGGAACGTAGATCGATCGGTAAATTGAGAGCTTCGCCTTTTGACTCAGCTCTCTCTTCACCACGACAGACCTGTACAGCACCCGCTTCACTGCAGACGCTGCACCTATCCGCCTATTGATCTCACGCTCCATTTTTCCCTCGGGTCGGGTTCCTTATTTGGGTAAATGGTAAATGGACTGTACTTATATAGCACCTTTCTGTCTTATCAAGATAGCCTGTCAGAACGCTGGGAACCCAGAGTGGTATGAGACCAAAACAGGACAAGACACGGATGAAAAAAGTAATAGCATTTATTATTTACAATGATAATTTGTACAGGAGATCATCTCTTGGAGATCCTGGAAAGAGAATTGGGTCAGTGATGTCAACTTGCCAGGTAGAGCACAGTTGGTAATTTGTTTTTTTTCTTTTACAGGTGGTGGTGCAGATGTTAGGTGCAGGTTTAATCCACCAGGAGCTCCAGAGATGAGGAACCAAGTAGGACAGGCAAGGTAGGTCGAACAGGCGAGTGGCTGGAAGGCAAGGCACAGGAGGCAGGGACAGGAATCACGGCAAGACCAGGACTGGACAGGATCCAAGAAAGCAGGATGACTGCGGGCACAAGGAACAAGATAAGTACAACTCGTGGGTCTTACAATATACAGGCCAAAAGCATAAATACCAAAAAGGGTACAATGCTCCAGCAAAGATTGCAAAAAAAGACTGCAGGCTTAAATAGTAGCGGTGCCTCATTTATCCATTCATACAGCACTCTAATTTATCTATAGAAAGACTAATCAGTGCTTTATTACATCGTACAGATTGGACACACATCAGAGGCAATGAGGGGTTCAGTGTCTTGCCCAGGAACACTTCAACATAGGCAGATGTTGGAATCAAAACCCCAACTCTTGCATTGGAGGACGACTGCTCTAACCACTCTGCCACAGCCGACTTACTGGATACTAATGGATAGGGCTGGGCTATATCATATTGTTCACAATAATACCAGTAAAAAGCACTTGCCCGTGAAAATAAATGATATCATGATATACTAATTTCATGGCATAAATACGTCATCCCACCATGCAGCAGATTACGCTCACGTGGATCATGCAGCGATGTTCAAGTTGTAAAGGTGAAGGTATGAACGGAGACATCTGAGATGTGCACTGCTTTAGAGTGGGAAAGGGGGTGGGGGCACAGACACATCTGAGCTGAGCGCTGTTTGTACCAACAGTTTTCGAGCCGATCATCGTGAGGGTTCAGTGTGAGGGAAGACGTTGCCTTTTGCTTTTTAGCTAGCGCGCTGCTAACTTGGAGCTACGTCAGTGCCGACGGGTGGGGCGGGGATGCGCGCAGCTTGGTTCGGTAGACTGTGCGCCCGGTTCTGTTGACGGGTGGGGCACCCCGCTTGTATAATGGTAGGGGAAACACTGACTATGCATCGACCACCATTTTATGGTCAAGTTGGACCGCGGAGCTTGACCTGAGTCTGACTGTGCACTAACAACGACTGGGAACTGTGCAGCTCAAATCTCGAGACCAGCTGCTTTCCTGAGGATCAGGAAATTGGCTGATGGCTGTTCTGCCAATGTTCAGTAATTCTTTCAGGCAGCATTTCATTAGTTTTCAGCATTGTCACAAGTTTTGGAAATTATAGCTCATTTAAAGGCAACATATTTTTTGTTGTATGTTACATTTATGCTCAACAGATCTTAAGCTTCATTTTATTTAGTTTACTTGGGAACTTCACCTGCACTTAGTTTTTGCAGTGGATTTTGTTGTTCTATATTTTGTGCAGACTTTTTCAATCTAAATAATAGAAGGATCATTTTTATTTATTTATTTTTATACTTTGAGACTGAACTCTTTACTAAATAAAGTTATTGCAGTAAAATTAACCCTTGTCGTTTTATTAGTTTTTATATAATACTGCAAAGCAACATGTTAAGTTAATTTTGTCAAATGAATAACTATGATTTATGTTTCATTCTTGTTGTTGTTGTTGTTATCACAAAATTTATCGTTATTGTCAGAATTCTCTGAAATATCACAATATTATGTTTGAGCCATATCGCCCACCCCTACTGGTGGATAATAATAACCCAGTGGAAATGCACTGACTCAGATGAGTACCTAAACATTAACATACGTTTACAACGTGAACGACTCAAGTGAACAGAGTTATTTTAGTGGTTGATTCAAGTTAACCACAATCTATAAAGTGAACCAGATTTACCAGCTCTAACATGGGGCTGTACCCTGAATGCAAAAGTCCCGCTTACACAACCTCCCAACTTGCTAAAGTGCTGTCGGTCATAGTGCAACATGAAAATTTAAAGTCCACTCAACGTTAAAGGGATTTTTAGTCAAATAGTTATCAATAGTTTGTGCCTTAACAGCTGTAACATCATTCCTAGAGAACAGCGTGTGGGGAAAGAGACAAAAGTCATCACCCAGGCTAGGCTAACTGAAATACCATAAAAGATCTGTTTTATTTTCAAAGTAAATTTTCAAACTCCTAAAACAACCCTTTTTTTAAAAAAAAAAAAGGCGCACATTTTTAATGTAACTTGAAGTTGAGTAAATTTTTGACTGACTAGATGTGCTGATCAGGCTGACTGCTACATTCAGGAGCCTCGGTACCATTGGCAACTACTCAAAACAAACATCCATCCATCCATCCATCCATTTTCTTTACCCGCTTATTCCATTTTGGGTCAAGGGGGTCGCTGGTGCCCATGTCCAGCAATCACTGTGCGAGGGGCGGGGTACACCCTGGACGGGTCGCAAGTCCATCACAGGGCCACATAGAGACAAATGAGACAAACAAACAAACATTCACTCTCTCACTCACACCTAGGGACAATTTAGAGTTACCAATCAGCCTAACATGCATGTTTTTGGTCTGTGGGAGGAAACCGGAGTACCCGGAGAAAACCCACGCATGCACGGAGAGAACATGCAAACTCCACCCAGAAAGGCCCCTGGACCGGGGTTTGAACCAAGGACCTGCTCGCTGAGAGGCAGCAGCGCTACCAGTTGCGCCACCGTGCTGCCCCTCAAAACAAACAGTGTCATGCAAAACTAAAGCACTTTAATATTAGCTAATGCCGTGTTCTTTCACAGTGGTATGTTGCTTTTGAGAAAAAGAGTTGTTTTATGAGTGATAATGCATTATAAAAACATTTGGCTAGCCATTAGCCTTGCCCGAACAATGCTATTTACCTCCTTCTCCATACTTTGTGATTCATGACTGATGTCATGGCGGGTAAAGCACTATCTATGATAACTATTTGACAGAACAACACATCAAAATTGATTGAGCTATCTCTTTAATGCCTCAAAAAACGAACTGAAACTAAACGTATTTGAACATGTACTTTGTACTTGAACAAAATGATCTAAAGAGTATTTTTATTCATGTCCCATTTGTCTACATAATGTGGTGGGACTTAAAAACTGTACTGTAGTCAGCATGTTTATCCACAGTGGCTTCAACTTCCAGCTTTTGTTCCTCTCTTGTATATCTCAATGGTACAGCACCTCTACATTCCTCCCAGGACAAAACATTTATTAACCTGGACCTTCGGCTCCATGGTCTTTCAAAGAGAGCTATTGAGAGAACATAAGAATAGCCATGACCTTACCATGATGATGCAGCTGTGCTTTTGCACAAGTGCTTGTTCCTGTTTTATTCCAATTCAGAGTCTTGAATTGGATATCGCCACAAAAGGCCAATAGACTGTAATGTGATTTGTATAAAAAGGCCAAACATAAGAGGCTGAAAAGCGGCAAGCAACAAGGTTAGAGCGTGCCAGCAAAGGTTATTCTACTGCGAATTGGTTGCCTCAATCCATTTATCGTCACCGCATTCCCCATCGCCGTGAAAGAGCGACGTGTTTGAAAATCTGCCTGTAAGGACCGTGTCTTCTGTTCGGGATTTGTTGTGCTGTGCAGTGACAAAACACATCCACATACACAGTGGCTTTAGCTCAAGGTAAGCTTCATTTCTTGAATCGGTGACTCATTGACGGGGATCCTCAACACCAGACTGAGCGGTAATTGTTCACCTGTTTGGAGCTTTGTGATTGTCGGAGCAACTCAAGATGAGGAGCTCCTTGAATTGTTGGGTCTGAGTCTAAACGGGCAGGTCCTCATGACAGCCTGATCCCGCAAATGAATTCTGCCTCACAGTGTGCGAGCTCGAAGTGGCAGCTTGGTACTGGTCACTGAGTGGGCTCAGGGGACGGGAAGAGTGTGAGAAGTCATCTGTTGTGCTGCTTCATTTGCCTTCACTCACACTCAACAGGATATAAAACACCAACATGATGACAGATACAGTTTAAGTCTACAATCCCTTAAAGGAATGCATATCGCCAGTGGTGTAGTCTATGTGATACGTGGCTATACGGAGTATACCCACTAGAAAAGCTTGGGAATTTCAGTATACCCACTTGAAAGTACAAGCCCATGTCATGTATCATTGGGATTGATACATTACATGGGCTTGTGTCATTGTCAACACATTTGGAACATTTTATGGACCCATTGAGTTGGTTCAACCTGTTTTAAAAATCAAAATAAATTAACGATTACATTGTACTAACCGGTGTATTTGGTTTCTAAGAACAGTATACCCATTAATCACAGTATACCCACTAAGCACAGTATACCCACTACAAAAACGTAGACTACACCACTGCATATCATCCTCTGCCTTTTATGCCAGAGATTCATGCTAAAACAGTCGGGAGAGAAGGTGTCCACACACAGACAAGGGCAACAAAATGATTGCTTTGCCTTTGGCTGTGGGCGTTAATATGTGTAAAACCAATGCAATACTACATCAAGTTGTGGTATAAACACAAAAATTATAGCTTTCATTCTTGTTGCAACTTTGATTCCATCAAGATCAATCTGATCTGTGATCGTTCAGTGATTTGCAACAATTGCAGAGTCTTCCAGTGATTTTAACTCCATCTGTCATCTCTAGGTGTTCGTGAACCCTCCAGCAGAAATTACCGTCGTTCTTGCAAAGGTCTCTGCAGAAATATTAATCTTCTAAGCTGCTTGGTTTTCCTTTTGCTCGTCTTGATTCATTTTATAAACAAGCAAATTTTGTTTTATCATCTCCCCGTCATAATAAATATATCTCAAAGTGACATTTGGAATAAGATTTGAAAAAAAGTTCAACAGTTCTATAAAAACATGCAATGATCTTAGAAAGAATACAAAGTAAAAAGAATTAGAAAGTCATGCAAACTTTTTATGAATTGTATTAAAAAATAATAGTCTTTGATTAAGAAAATACTGGCCATGTTGTTTTGGTACTACAAAGTAGAATCTACAATTTCTTTTCTGGATTTACTTTTCTAATTATCGTTTTACTTTCGCTATCATAAAGATGGAAAATGCATACAACTGTCTTTTTTTATGAAAATACATGAAAATCACTGTTATGCAGGTTGGAATTCACCGCTTCACACCAAAACAAAACAAACAAACCAAAATATAATACATTATTTATTTACTGGACATGAATAACTATGTAAATGTTAAGTACTTTTGTTCAGTAAGTACCAAATGTAATGTGGCTAGAAGAACATAAGAACTGCAAGGACTGCTTTTGGATTCATCTTTATGGAACATATTTTGATGTTTCACTTTACAATAAAATTTTGCTTAGTACATGGAAAATAAATAAATCTGTAACTTAGAACAATCAGTTAACCAGTACCTCTTCATATTAGTAAAATTTAATTAAATAGCTAATGATTAGTTTATTTCAATTGAATCGGAAATTAAATATTAATCAGGCAGCACGGTGGCGCAACTGGTAGAGCTGCTGCCTCTCAGCAAGCAGGTCCCTGGTTCAAACCCCAGTCCAGGGGCCTTTCTGGGTGGAGTTTGCATGTTCTCTCCGTGCATGCGTGGGTTTTCTCCGGGTACTCCGGTTTCCTCCCACAGACCAAAAACATGCATGTTAGGCTGATTGGTAACTCTAAATTGTCCCTAGGTGTGAGTGAGAGAGTGAATGGTTGTTTGTCTCGTTTGTCTCTATGTGGCCCTGTGATGGACTTGCGACCCGTCCAGGGTGTACCCCGCCCTCGCACAGTGATTGCTGGGCATGGGCACCAGCGACCTCCGTGACCCAAAATGGAAAAAGCGGGTAAAGATAATGGATGGATGGATGAAATATTAATCAGGCAGCACGGTGGCGCAACTGATAGAGCTGCTGCCTCTCAGCGAGCAGGTCCTTGGTTCAAACCCCGGTCCAGGGGCCTTTCTGGGTGGAGTTTGCATGTTCTCTCCGTGCATGTGTGGGTTTTCTCCGGGTACTCCACTTTCCTCCCACAGACCAAAAACATGCATGTTAGGCTGATTGGTAACTCTAAATTGTCCCTAGGTGAGAGAGAGAGAGAGAGTGAATGGTTGTTTGTCTCGTTTGTCTTTATGTGGCCCTGTGATGGACTTGCGACCCGTCCAGGGTGTACCCCGCCCTCGCACAGTGATTGCTGGACATGGGCACCGGCGACCCCCGTGACCCAAAAATGGAATAAGCGGGTAAAGATAATGGATGGATGGATTGATGAAATATTAATCATGACCTATTTAACAAACTGATTAATCTACTTTTCTTACATCGAGGTTCATGTTCAATAATTCAGGTAGAAAATCTTTTTTTGTTTTGTTGGGACGTTTCGTCCTTCATGCAAAGGACTTCATCAGTCCGAGGAGCCACAACAAACCGAGTCCCACAAGCAGCACACTTACACAGTGAACCAACCAGTTTTCTGGTGACTTACAGTGCCTGCCCTCTTCCCAGTCAAATCCTATGAGGCAGCCACAGTCAAAGTGATTCAAAACATCAAAGTTTGAGCTCAATAATCCAGGTAGAAAATCCAACAAAGTTCATTCAAGGTATCTAGATGGGGTCAGTTTTCTCCTCAGATTGAAGAAGTCCTTTGGATGAAGGACACAACGTCTCAGCAAAACAAAAAAAAAAAGAACCATCTAGATGACCTGACTGAACATTGTTGGATTTTATACCTGTATTACTGAGCATGAACTATAGTATTTAGAACCACTTTGGCATAACTGTCTCAGAGTTGACAGGGGAGAGGGTGGGCCCCGGAGGCCATCTTAGCACTAGCAAACAGTTTTTTTTTCCGCTATGTAGTATGCTGTTTGTTGGAATCAGTTTTGTTTGTTGGTGGCTCCTCAGATCGAATAAGTCCTTTGGATGAAGGATGAAACATCTCAAAAGAAAAAAGAAACTGTCCAGATGACCTGACTGAACATGGTTGGATTTTACGTTTAAGTTGTGTTTATTTGTCATATGCAAGGTTAACACAAGGTTAACACAAGGTTAACAGTACAATGAAATGCTCAGGATGAGAAGAACCAATTTGACTTGCTAAAAAATCAAAGAACAAACAAACAAGAAATAAAGCATGCAATAAGGGTACACAAAGTACCAAAAAGTGAAAAAGTAATTATAATATGTACATGGTCCTAAAGAAAAAAATAGTAATATACAACATGGTAGAATTTTAACTGTGCAAGGAGGATGGATTTGCATGAATAAGTATTTCAAGGTATAAGCTAAAATGCACATGATATATATTGTACATAACTAACATAAACTACACAGGTTGTGTGACAGTGTATTGCACAGGTAGTGAGTGACATTGAGATTTAATTATGATGGTAAGGTAGATACATAGATACTGTGTCATTCTGTATCATGCATGATACAGCCTACATAGTGCAGCAGCAATAAACAAAAAATATATTAGTTGTCACAAACTAATATTAGTCATACTGTATTAGTTGTCACATATGTGGCTTGGTGCAATGTTATTGCCACTTGTTCAGCGTTATTTATTGAGTTCACCAATGTGACAGCTTGTAGATAATAGCTGTCCTTCAGTCTTTTCATGGGCAATGGCAGACTTTTGTATCGTCTGCCTGAGGGTAGTAGACGGAAGAATCCTTATGCTGGGTGGGCGTCGTTGGTGATGAGGTCCTGGATGGTGGTGTCATCAGCATACTTGAGGATGACATTAGAACTGTGCTTGGCGGTACAGTCATGTGTAAATAGTGAGTACAGGACTGGTCTGAGGACACAGCCCTGAGGTGTACCGGTGCTGAGGACTAGTGTGGAGAAGAGGTGACAGACGATTCTCACTGTCTGTGGTCTGTTGGTGAGGAAGTCCAGTATCCAGCAGCAGATGGACTTCTCCAGGCCCAGTGTGGTGAGCTTGGAGACCAGCTTGGAGGGGATTATGGTGTTGAATGCTGAACTGCTGCTTTATATCTGAATTATTGAGCATTATTCATCTGGTGTTTGAACCACTTTGGCATGACTGTCTCAGAGGAGTTGACTGGGAGAGGGTAGGCCCTGGAGGCCATCTTAGCACCAGCAAACAGTTTTTTTTCCCACTATGGAGTATGCTGTTTGTGGGAATCAGTTTTGTTTGTTGGTGTCTCCTCAGATTGAAGAAGTCCTTAGGTTGAAGGACGAAACGTCTCAGAAAACAAAAAAGAAACCGTCCAGATGACCTGAATGAACATTGTTGGACTAATTATTATTATTACACTAATTATTTTATTGTTAAGCACTTTAGGCTGCTGTTTGAAATGTGCTTTATAAATAAAGTTGACTTGACTAATGGTGATTCATCCTACATCTATTTTGCATTTTGAGAAATCTAAACTTAACCTTGTTTTCTACCTACGTTGTTTGTGCCCATCGCAGCCTCCTTGAGACTCCTCCTCAAGCTTGGATTCATACCTCCTGCTCTCCTCATCCTGTAGTCTTCATCTTCACATCTCTACAAACCACAAACTAAAGTTAAACTGTCTCAACCGTCCACCTCTAGTCCAACCTGCCACTCTCCTTCCCAATCTTTATGCACACCTTAGTCCTGGAATCCTCACCTTCTCCCCTCTCCACGCCTGAAAAACAAACACCACCCGCAATCCACCTGTCGATAATTTCCTCACTATCCTGTAAGTATATTTTGTAGAGCTGTTGTTTCTAAACTGAACCCAAAGCCCGGCCCCGCTCGACCCGGATTCAGACCGTGCCGGGCCATAATAATGTGCTTAATGTGTGGGCCGGGTCAGTGTCAGACTTTTTATTGCATCAGGGACGCACGCGGCCAACGATCCATTATATGCAAACATTACTTGCCATACTACACCTGCCGCACACGGCCATTTCAACGCACGCTGACCGCCCGGTTGAAAGAGGTAAAAATTTTAGTTAAGCTTCAGATGGACTACTGCCAGTGATCCATCAGCCCAAAAGGACTTTCATTCAGCCACTGCACTCAGCGGACGCGCGCGGCCGATGACCCAAACAGGTGAGATCCCAAAGCAGACGTGTGTGTCAGAGAAGAATGCAGGCAGAAACAGGGTTTAAATGCTTTTTTATAGCCATGAAAGGCCAAACACCTCACAGCTCTGAATATTTTGCTGCATTTATACAGCTGCGCGTCCCCAACTGTTAATAACTATGTCGTTTTTTTTCCGGGTTCGGACCTGTAATTACTGTTAATTTGTCGGATCGGTGGGGTTCGGAAATTATGACTGCAGGCTGGGGCTGTGTCGGATCAGATTTTTTTGGACTCTAATGCAACTATCAGGATGCAGGCAGAAGCAGGGGAAGCATTTAATGCGCTTTGATGGCTCCTCAGCTCTGATATTCTGCCCCGCAGCTGCGTGCGTCCACTGACCGTTAATAATAGTCAGTGGTATAAGCAGTCAAAGCTTAATTAAAAATGTTGGGGGGGGGGGGGGGGGGGGGTGGCGCCCTGTAATTACTGTTAATTCGTTGGATTGGGTGGGATTCGGAGATTATGGCTGTGGGCTGGGGCCAGGTTGGTTTGGATTATTTGGACCTGAGTACAACTCTAAAACCTTGCCTTTTTAAAACTCCTTTACCAAGCATGACATAATAATGACATTCAGGTAACATAAACTGTTACGACAATCCATTAAAAAAAGTTTATTCAAACTGATTTAACATTTTGTTTATGCTTGCCAGTGTCTAAAACCCCATTGTTTTCTTTGATCAGAATTGTTACAGCACTTAAACCGTCATGGAGGGGCCTGCTGATGTTGCACCAAATTACTCTAAGAACATCCTTACAACAAAAAGGCTTAACGTGGCTCCAGTGAAGCTTTGACAACCTACTGACAGGGTCTATCATTAAAATCTGAAAGAGTTGACTCTCCATGTTGACAGGAAGTGTCCTTGTTAAGCAGATTGTCGTCCCTGACAGTATTTTTTTTTCCTTGTGTGACATTCTTTGCCGGTTCTGAATTTTGTACAACTACCCAAAAACTTAAAAATTAAGCAAGCAAGAGTAGCATAAATAAATATACCTGAAGATATATATGGATGACCCCAGACCTTTTGCACCAACAATTGAATCATAATTTAATTAATTAATATTCTAACTATAATACAGCAGCCCCTCATTTGTCGCGAGGGATCCGACCCTGAAGAACCGCGATAAATGACAATCCACAAAGTAGGAATAGTAGTACAAGGTAGTACAAGTAGTAAGTAGTATTTCATATATAACAATGATTCTGAACAATGATTCTGAACAATGATTCTAAACGCTCTAAAAGAGCACAGCATGTCATGATTTCAGCTCTCTCCCTCCAGCTGCTCTCTGCCACAGTGCTCTTGGCCACGCCCACTTCTCCGTTGCAGAGCGGAGTTCATCACACGCTGCAGAGGAAGCTTCTCCTTCAGCTGTGGGCTGTACACATGCGCAGCAGGTGCTAAATAATTTAAAATAATTTATTTTAAATAAAATCCATGCCAATCGTGCAGCTCATCCATCAGTCAGCCATTTGTGTGTTGTGTCCAATTTTACTTTGAAAAACCGCAATAGAGCGAGTTCGTGAAAAACGAACCGTGAAATAACGGGGGACAACTGTACCTGACTTTACACTGTAGCTTTGTGTTAAATTGTGCTTAAAACTATATTTTTTTAAAGAGTACACACAAAACCAAATACATTTTTCACTTTTTAATGTGTTTTAAACCAATTTTACAACAATCGATGCAAATGATGTGCTACATTTACTCAAATTTCCACTTTCTGCCATCACTCTGGATTTTTGTTTTGTGAGACTGAAGGTTTTTGTGTCCAGTGTTGCAACTCATTTATGAAGCAGTGCTCTGTAGCGAAGTTGCAGTGACATAATCAATGAAAACTATATATGAGAGTCTCATTTAGGTTACCAAGAAAGAGCCAAGCGGAGGCAACAACTCATGATTTATTTAGTTAAAGGAAACGCGTGATAGTGGAACGCACATTCAATTCAAACACTCCACGAAGTTAAATCTTTGCAAGGTTTTGATTTAATTAAAAATGCTGCAGTGATTCATGGCACAAGAACAAATTTTGGCAACTAATGCAACTCAGTAACTGAAGGTTATCACAGCAAAGCCAATGAATTTTTGAGTCATATTGCACACAAAAAGGTTGTAATTTTGTTCAGCGGCGAGCTGCCTCAGCTACTTGTAAGTGTTGCATGGAGAAAGGGTCGCGTCTGCCTCGCTGAACTTGGCTGCGTTTCAGACTAGTGTGGGGGAGGATGAAGGCTCGCATCCCCTGCTTTACTCAGCGAAGGAACAAAGGCCTCCCAACCCACATCTGTAGAGGAAGATGAGGGGGATTGAAGCACGCCGCCCACGTGGTGATATGAGATGGCAAAGGGGGCACCAGACACGCTACTCGAGCGTGTTTGATAGAAGAATTTGCTTTTTAAACGGACACTATTTACAGAAAGAATATGCAGTTTGCACCTGATAAGAGCATTAGAAATTCTATTAGATTAAGCTCAAAGAAAAATGATTATTAAGGGTGTTAGTGCACAAGCATTAAAGCCCATTTATTACTGTATGTTTGTTTTATCTCTGTTTCTGACAGAACTTTTCTGCCGTTTTGAAAAACCCTAACAAAGTACATCAAAACAGACAGCTCAGTGGTGAATAGTCTGGGATGATTGGTGACAGTACATGGCACAATGAAGAAAAATTTATTAAAGGAAAATCTAGTAAAAAAAAGGGGGATTTTTGCTACATATTGAGAAAACCTAGTCCTTCTTGGAGCCCTATTGCTCCGACATAATTAACAGTAAAAATATAATTTAAAAAGTAAAGGTACTTACTGCTAGCTATTAAACCAAATATAAAAGGTTATCTCAAATTTTGCCAACTGGCACAGTTTGAAGAGCATCTAGAGATATGCAATTCTGAAATGTTCTATACACTTAGCATGAATAAAGTACTTATATGAATTTGCCCCCCAAAACAATGTTAAAGCTTGAGTCCTATGATTATCCCACACTATATTTTATTTAATCCTTATTTAACCAGACATAATTAAGTGAGATCACACGTCTATTTTTAAAGGGAGTCCTGGGACTAAAAAAATGTATGTTTTTGGTCAGAACATGCAAACTCCACACAGGAATGCCCCAGGCCTAATCTGGGATGGAACCCCGGACCTTCAACAGCAAGCCATAAGTAACACTAAACCATATACCCATTGGCGGCTGGTGGAATTTCCACCGGGGGGGCTATAACTCCAAAATAGACATATAACAATATATATTTATATGTTCAAGACATTCCACATGCACGCACGCATCACAGACTTATCATTTCTCTCACTCATGCTCAGGTCTACGTGCTTTATTAACTCATTCCTTGCCTGTGCAAACACAGTAAATAAGGCACATTAATGAAGACTGCCGTTAGAATTTTCCACGTCGCTTGAGGTGGTGGTCTGCTCCAGTCCTCTCCTTTATACACAGGACTTTGGCCGGCATCAACAAACCCAGTGCCGAATGCAGCGGGTCTCCTAACTGTCTGCCTGATCAAAATTAATGCTGCACCTTTTTTAAATGTGCTGCTGTCTGACAGCTAAATAACATTTTACACATAACCTGGTTGTGAGTGTCACTGCATGACCTGTTCCAGTACAAAAATAAATAAATCTGTACCGGGACACTGGGACCGGAACATGATCTATACAGTGCACCGGTACTCAAGGCGCTGGAGTGGTGTACCCAGAATCTTCCATTCTCTTGTAATGAAGAGGAGCTAACTGTGCATGTTCAACTACGAGAGACTATGGGCTAAGATTCTTGCACCCCCCCAGGGCAGAAATACATCACCAATCAAAGACAACATTTTTGAAAGAAACAATTTAACTCATCATTAAATATAAAATATTTATCTTACACAACAAAAAATATATACATATATTTCAAATTATGTTACTTCATTTTTGTTTAAAAAAAATTTCTTCAGTGTAGTATGGTGAGTGGTGTGAGTGGTGGGGCGGTGCCCTAGCACCCCCTACTGAGCAGACGCCACTGCATATACCGTTAATTAACAAGCTGGCCATAGTCTGTATAAGTAAACCAATATGGTGGAATTGGAGAAGCATAGAATCTCAGAGAAGACAACTCAATAATAATAATAATAGAGCAATGGCCCAAAAACAAAACAAAACAACAACAAAAAAATAGTAAACAAAAATTGGTGCCCTTTTGGGCAGACAGTTTTTTCTGCTTGACTCTGAATCTTTTGCTTGATGTGCATTTTTAAATTATCATTTTAACTATGTAACAAAATGTTTTAAAATAGTCTGACTTCTCCATCTCAAATGGCTCTTCCATGGACGTCGCCACTGTTGATCTATTTTCAGTCACTTCTGTTTCTGTAGGTAAATGAACGCTGTTCACTAATTCTGCTTACAGTTTTATTTAATTTAGGAACACTTTAACGTGATGGAAAAATATATCATGAAGCTTTATTTTCTTTCTTTACAAATATTTTTGTGGGACCAGTTGTTATGACGTTTCATTGAGTACCTTTATTTCAAGATCCCAGTTTCTGTTGTTTCTACCAACTTTTTCTCATTGGATGAGTGGGAGTGGGTGTTCCCTGAGTTGGTGCCACTTACCAGAATCCAGCTTAGCTGCGATCACTTCTGCTGATTGCAGCCGTAGGGTTTTAAAGCTGAGCTGTATCAGTATTCTTTGTGCAACCATTATCGTTACATGTTGACAGCTCCAAATGCATATTCATAAAGTTACCTCTGAGTTAACCTTATGTTAATTATTGTACCTGTCTGTTTCCTCACAGCAATTTTTGTGTTCATCAGCTACTCCTGAACAACTTCCTTGAGCAAACTCTGTTTCCATCTGTTGTCGCATGACCGGTTCCACCTTTTCGACAAAGCAACGAGAAAAAGTCAGCTCTGCCTCACTCCCCATCCGCCTGCTAGCTCTTCTGTCTGTCATTCTGTAAACTACATATGTACCTGTAAAGAATATGGACACCTCCTGCCATCTTCTAGTCCTATACCCCCTACCCCGTTGAGCAGACCTAAGCACCTTACACCTCTCATTTTTTCATTGATTCCTAAAGAAAACAATTGCGTTTGTCTCATGGTTCCTAACTTTCTGTCAATCATCCCACAGTTACTTCCAGTTTCACTTCCCTAGTCCTTCACAATAAAAGCAGTGTAATTTATTATTTTACTATTGTCTCTTGTGTAATATTTCGGTATCGACAGTCTGACTCTAAAGTTAAATTATATTATATCAATGTCAACAGATTTTAGTCTGCTCTGAGTTCTCAGGGAGTTACAATTGGTTGCCCCAAGTTCCTCCTACAAACATTACATGACTGAAAATACATACTACCAGGAGCAAAATACTACCAGGAGCAGCTGACTAACATCTCAAAAGCTCAATAACACCTCAGCTACAGCCCCAAATCTCAAATGAGTTGAAAAGGAGGTGCTGTGGATGAATTCACATCAACCTGGTGTCAGTGCTCGAGTACCTGACCGCCGAGATCCTGGAACTGGTGGAAAACTTGGCCCGTGATAAGGACCGAGATCATCCCCCGGCACCTTCAGCTGTCTCACCGTGGTGATGAGGAACTCGGCAGACAGCTGGGAGGAGTGACCATCACTCAGGGAAGAATTGTGCCTGGCATTCAGGCAATCTTGCTGCTCAGGAGGACCGAGAGACCCGCTGGATCAGACAGCAAGCTGGATCTGGGTGGACGAATTGGTATCTGTCGCTAGATTCATCAGATTCACTGCAGGACATCCTTCCTGCCCACAGCTATCAGCATCTAACAACACTTAAATGAAACCAGGAAGATGAACTACGACAAGACAATTTCCCTTTGGCATTAATAACGTTTTATTTATTTATTTTTTATTATTATTTTTTTTAATACATACACATGCACACTCAGGGGAAAGGCTCTCCAATGGTCTGAGGCCTATTTAATTGCAAATCATTAAAACATCTTTCTTTCAAAGAAACTTGCTGATTTCAAGGACCATCCATCATGGGTGGAAGACACAGATTGTAAACTACCTTAGGCTAGATTCATGCATCGTTGCTTAGTTTACCATAGATTTTTTTTTTTTTAATAAAAACTGCCCAAACAGGGTGGAATAAAAGGCAGTTAAAAATTTACAAAATCTCTCACTGAGCAACTGAAAGTTTAGTTAATTTCTAGAAATGAGACAAAATCTTTGGATGAATTAATCAACTTTGCCATTCATATTGATAACAGACTAAGAAAACAGAGTCAAGAAAAGAAGTACAAGTCCCACAATTCAAAACCACCATCTTATGTTCGACATTACTTACTTGTAGTTTGCGCTCCATTGCCACCTCCAAGTGTCTTTAAGTCTGAGCCAGAAATCAGCAGATCCCTGAAGAGGGAGATGCAGCAAAACAAAAAAACGCATCAACTGTGAAAAACCAGGAAACCATCACAGCTTGTGAGTTACATTTTAAAAGAGTTTGTTCCCCTGTAACTCCAGGAATACTGGTGGGTCAATCCATTCATTCCCTTGTTTCCCATCAACTATTATCCCCTGTTCTTTGTGTAAATCAAACTACCCATTACTAACAGGCACCAGTGGACTCAGGAGCCAAGCATAATGGACTGTAAATTGTAAATGGACTGTACTTATATAGCACCTTTCTATCTGATCAAGATACTCAAAGCACTTTACACTACAATCTGTGTCCTCATTTACCCATTCATAAAACACTCTACTAGATCTCTACAAAGCCAAATGAACAAATCATTCTAAAGAGACTAATCAGTGCTTTAGATCACATTCATACACCAATGGGACACACATCGGAGGCAATGAGGGGTTCAGTGTTTTACCCAGGGACACTTTGGCATGTGACTGCTGGTGGATTCGAGCTCCCAACTCTTGCATTGGAAGAAGACTGCTCTAACCACTCAGCCACAGCTGCCCATAATCTGATTAATTCCCAATTTACTGACCAACTCAAGGTTCCCACAGTCGCATTCACTATTTTTCTGACTGTTTTAGCATTAAATGGAAAAATAATACCCATCATTCCCACACTCAACCTGTTCACCTCATTGAAGATGGTGTTTTGTGTGATTTCTTCCCCCAGTCTCCTTAGAGTCTCAGGAATCTTTCATGAATCAAGCATAATCCTTCTATAATCCTTCTATAAATTGGTTGAATCTGACTGCTGAAAAGTGTTTTTGCCTCAATCATTGACTGCATTCATTGTTCCACACTCAGCATTTCATTTATTTCATTGTGATGAACCCAATGTCACTTATATACCTGAGATCTACAGAGACCTGGCCACAGACTCTGGTTTCCAGAAGATGAGGAGGCCTTCCAGGTATAGTTAAAACACAAGTGCCACTGTACTAAGCCACCCAGGCCCCAATAAACAGTTTACCATGGGGGTTGACATGTCCGATTCTGAAGTTGGAGCCATCTTTTCCTATCGTTCTGATGCTGATGGCAAACCCACTCCTGTGCCTCCTTCTTGTGCCTTCAAGGTCATTGTCTTTTCACTGTTTCACATCAGCATTTCCTATCACTCTGGGTCTATAAATATTAAACCTGATGCTCTCTTTTGCCAGATCTGTCTGTCAGAATACCCCAATTCAGCAGAGAGCATCCTCCACTCCTCCTGCACAGTTGGCATGATGACCTGGGACATCAAGCGCATGATTAAGGAAGCACAAGTCACTGAACCAGATCCAGGCTTAAGGACCTCCAAAACAACTGTATGTTTCTGCCTCAGTCCAGCCTCAGTTTATGCAATGGTCTCACAATTCAAGACTCACCTGCCACCCTGGAATCTATCGCACAATAGTGTTTGTCCAAAGATACTTTTGGTGACTCACTCTGACCCTTAGCATAAAGAAGTCTGTCTTAGCCTGTCACATAAGCACCCAAAGTAAGAGCATCAACTATCCACCTTTGGGGTTGTTACACCCCATTCTTGTCCCCAGTTGTCCGTGATTACACATCTACGTCTACATTTTTACAGGACACCCTTCTTCTGAAGGTAATACCACTATCCTTACTATAGTGAATTGGTTTCCAAAACAGTACTTTTTATCCCCTGCTTAAACTCTCTTCGGCCCTAGAAACAGCTAATCCTCTCATCCAACATGTGTTGTCTCCATTGTATTCCTTCCATCATAATCTCTGATTGGGGTTGTAACAATTACGAAGTGAGATGGAGAAAGAAGGATGACACTTTCTCCATCAGCGCTCCACTACATTTGTGTTTACTTATTTTGTACTTGTTAAAGTGGGGCACTAGCTGACCAGATTATTGACCAACAACAACTTAATTAATATATTCACCCTTGTAGTGAGTCACGTGAGGTACGTGTCACTTGTTGTATGACAAATATATGAATTATATATGCATACAATATTCACGAGTTCTTCATTTTTCTGACTGTAAATGTCGTGCATTGAATTTAACAGAAATGTAACGAGAGACGTTGTTTATCTTTGACCCATCAAATGAATGGAATCATTTATTTTCAGAATCAAAGTTTAACATCAAACATTTACATTAATTTGGCAAAATATGAAAATAATAACAGACAGTTTCACAGAAAATGAACTTCAAATCACTCGGCGGTGATTTGAGGACTTTGCTTAAGATATTTCTAAAATATCTGTACTGATTTATGAGAGAGAGGTGGGTTTTAGAGTGAAAGGAGATTATCTTACAGAGAACTGTGTGAGGGAAGTTTAATCTGTTTAACCAGAAATTGCACGCTTCGTCAGATCCTCAGCCCGTCCACGGTACACTTGAGTCGAAGAGGAAATCTTTACCTGGTTTGACGATAGATCAGCTCAGTAAGAGTCCTTCAGACTGTTTCAGCGCCTCCGTTCAGAACAGCTAGAAATCCTCGGAGAGTCGTGCGTGGTTAGTTCAAACAGAAGTATAATCCCAAACGTCCCTGGTTCTTCATAACTCCAAACTCTTCATAACCGGCTGCACTCTCAATCTGCTCATTCTGTTGGACTATCGGACCTGTTGTCAGCTCTCATTCCAACATCTCTCAGAACTCTCATTCTCTTGGAATTCTGGAATTCATAATTCTCTATTCTCTATTCTATGAACTGAGAAGTTGCCACATTTTATTTGGGTCGACTTCCTGTTCAATTTAGAGCTTTCTGATTCGTGGAAGGACCAGAAAGAGGAGTGGATTTGTGACGTAAGATGTTATCATAAGTCAAGGATTGTTTACAACATACAGAAAAGATTATTGCAGCAACAGCAGACTTCGTGGAGTCTCACACTTTGTAATCTTTTCAAATAGTAAAACATGACATTTTTCTCGGTAAACATTTTAGTTGACCGAAAACCAACCTTTAACATACTTACGACAGCTTGCTCATTTCAGACAGAAAATCAAGAAAGGCATATTCAGGTGATTTCTTCTCTGAATGAGGAACAAAAATCATTACTTACTGTTTATGTAAAATAAAAATTAGTAGTTCTTTTCAACCTGTAAAGCATTGAGTGAACTAACACAATTTGATTATCAAAACATTTGTAAGACAGTAATGATTATAGAGGATTGTCTTTTCTGCTTGATTAATTCAAGAAAGAAAGTTCATCAGATGGTTCAGACTTATTCAGATCAATGAAAATAACAGTCTCTGTCCATCTGGTAGATTTGAGGTCATCTGGTTCACTACACCCTTTAATAATCATAACTCAGCAGTGATGTCAGTAACGCATTACAAAGTACAAAGTAACGCGTTATTGATATTGGACCACTTTTTTCAGTAACTAATAATCTAACCCGTTGCTATTTCAAAATCCAGTAATCAGATTGAAGTTACTTATCCAAATTACTGTGCATTAATATTTTTGTCATTTTCTCTAGTACTGTAATTTAATTTTATTTTCTCTACGCATCTCGGGGAGTGACAAAAAAAAAAGTCTTGGGGAGTGACATCAGGTCTATGCGACAAATCAGTCATGTTATCATCACCTGTGATACCTGACACTAAACGTGACTGAAAGGTAAACAGTGGAGCAATGAGGAAGATACGCATTGTAGCTGGAAATACAGGAACTATTTTGAGTTTCTGTCAGCAAAGGATGACAATATCAAGGTTCGTTGTACCCTCTGTGCTGGAGAGAAAGTGCTGTTTAGCATCAAAAACACCACATCAAATCTGAAGAAACATTTGGAGTCGCAGCATGGACAGTCAAATGATGGAACAAGCCCCGCCAGGTGGTTCGAAGCAGAGAGCTGGGTCAGGAGGTCCACCACCAAACAACAAAAGCTTGACTTTGGTGCAAAACCAGTAAGTAACATGATTCTGAGTACTAATGACCCCAAAATGGCAGACTGAACAGACTTGAGACTCAGGTAAAACAAAAAGTGATATTTATTTACAATGCAGGAAAAAACTGGTGGCTGGGCTGCGGAGGGAAGCAGGAGATTGGATGAGTAATTGATTCCAAAAAGATGGTCCAGTAAATAATTATTCTGTTTAGGAAATCCTTCCTTACGGTTGGTTTGGTTGCAGAGTGTGTCGGATGGAGGAGTCCAATGTTGGGCCTTGAGTGGGTAATGCCGGTGTGCAGGTTCGGAGGACCAGAGCAGCCAAGGAGCCAGGAGGGAGCCGAGGAAACAGGATGAGGAAGAACAAAGGCAATCAATGCTCAAGCGTTGGCTGAACGTCTGGCACGGGTTTAAATAGTGCAGCAGGTACTGGTCTGGAATCAGGTGCAGGTGTGATCCATTAGGTGCTCGTTGACTGCGTAGGAAGGAGGTAGAGGTAGAAAGAACTAGGAATCCCACAGTGCCCCCCTCTTAAACATCGCCTCTTGGCGATTTCTTATGGGGATGTTCTTTAAAGAAGGTAGAGATCAGAGTGGGGTCGAGAATAAAAGATCTGGGTACCCAAGAGCGTTCTTCAGGGCTATACCCCTCCCAGTCAACTAAATACTGGAGACCTCAACCCCTGCGACGGACATCCAACAGTCGTCTCACTGTAAAGGCAGGGTTATCATCAATCAATCGAGGGGGAGGAGGGGAGTTGGGAAGGGGGTTCAGGGGACTCTCCGAAACAGGTTTCACTTGAGAAACATGAAATGTTGGGTGAATTATCATTGTAGAGGGTAATTGAAGGCGGACAGCAGAAGGATTTATGATCCTGGTTATGGGGAAGGGGCCAATGGATCTGGGAGCCAGTTTCTTGGGGGTTGTAAGGATCCAGCCCTGCACCCTGCCTTTCTCTCTCCTCATCACTCCTAATTGGCTCCAGCTGCAGATGATCAGCTCAACACCCAGGAGGAGTATAAGAAGATTCAGGAACCACTCTGCAGGCGCTGGGACATTGCCTACCAACGGTAGTTGTGTTCTGGCCAGTTCTCAGTGATATTAGTGTAGTATGACATATCCTGAGATATATTCATCTATTAAACGGGTTCTTCATTTTTCTGGACTGTATAATGTCGTGCATTGAATTTAATAAAATGTGGACGTGAGACGTTAATTATCTTTGACTCACCAAACGAGTGGGTCATTTATTAACAGAATCAAGTTTAACACATCACACATTTACATTAATTGGCAAGAATAAAATAACGACAGCTTATTAATCAGTTTTACAGGAGTGAGAACAATACGGCGATTGTTTTCCTCACTTTCAGCAGAACAGACGTCAACCACACGGCGGTGGTGAAAAACTTTGCTTCAGACATTTCTAAAAATATTTGTAATGACTTTAGCAGATAGAATAATTTTAAAGATTGAAGTTTAGAGGAAGGGAGATGGTGTGTGTATGAGTGAAAAGTGTTGACAGAACGACACCCTCCATCCGACCCAGCTTTCCTCGGTACGCTCGGTAGTGGACTAGACTCATTACCTCTCTGACGATGAATCAGCGGAAGAGGAGCTCCAGTTAACGCTACCGTTCCAGCGTCTCCGTAGGATGGCAGAGATATATCCGGAGTGGTGACGGGACTTCGTCAACAACAGTTCACCTCACGAGTGGACTTCACATGAGTGGGGTTCGTCAGAGTTCCACTCAGACGTGGAAGATGTTATAATCCCAATACTCGGAAGAGCCTTATCATGGCTGGACTTCTGTTCTCCCAAATGACTGGAGCTGCAAACTCTCCAGCCCGACTCCAACGGCAACTGCGACCCAACAGCCACTGGGTTGAACTAGGAAGTACCAACATTTAAAGGGCTCTATTTCCGGTTCATTTGGGAGTTTTTGATTGGTCGATGGACCAAAACAGAGGTGTGTTTTGTGATGTAAGGTGTTATGAAAAGTCAAGGAAAAGATTCAGATTGTTTAAGAACAGACAGAAAGATATCATGGAGAAACCAGACTTCGTGGAGTCACTCCTTCCAGTATCTTGCTGTAAAAGTTAAACATGACATTTCTTTTCAGTAAACTTTCAGTTGACCGAAACTTGAACTTTGACACACTTACAAACTTTGCTCATTGAAGACAGAAAATCAGACAATGCATCAGTAACCTGATTTCTTCTTTGAATGAGGATTAAAAATCATTATTACTGTTTTAAGTAAATAAAAATGAGTAGTTCACTTCAACATGTAAACATTGTTTGAACTAACACAATTTGATTATCAAAACATTTGTAAAATAGTAATGATCATAGAGAATTGTCTTTTTCCACTTGATTAATTCAAGAAAGAAAGTCTCAGGATGGGTCAACCTGTATTTCTGGATTCAAATCAATGAAATGACAGTTTCTGACCCATATGATCCTAAGGTCAAGTTTTGACATCAGGTCAAGTTCACTACATTAGTAAAGACTAATATTGTGTTTTTTCCTCTGCGCTTCCTCAGAGTTTGGATCTTGCTGTGCCTGCCCTGAAGCAGTAAAACGTCTACTCACCCTTCGTCAAGGCAGACGCTCTGTTACGGCTCATGCTCTGGAGTTCAGAATCACCGCCGCCCGAACCGGATGGGGAGAGGTCGCACTCAGATGTACCTTCCTACACTCTCTTTCCAACTCCATAAGAGACCACTTAGCGGCATTAGAGGAACCACGAAGTTTGGACGAGCTAATTCAGTTAGCCACACGTATTGACAATCAACTACAAGAACAAAGGTGGGAGAAAGACTACGATTCCCAGAACCCGCCTACTTCCGGTTTTCACTCCACACTGAGACAGCCACCTGCATTAATGTTAGAATACAAACCCGACTCAGAACCAGAACCTATGCAGCTGGGTCGCACTCGCCTCTCTCCAGAAGAGAGATGAAGAAGAATAAACAATAAAGCTTGTATCTATTGTGGTGAACAAGGACATTTCATTGCTCGTTGCCCGCTCTTGGGAAACGGCCCCTCTCACCAATAAAGCAGGAGATATTGGTGAGAAACTCTTCTTCTTCTCCTGCCTCCCGCTTGGAACTCAACACCACCATTATCGTTGATAGAGAAAGTAAATCAGTTGTTGCTCTAGTGGATTCTGGGGCCGAGCAGAACCTCATTAGCCAGGACTTGGTGGAGCTCCTATCCATCCCCACACAACTTCTCCCCACGCCACTGACAATGGCTGGGCTAACAGGTCAAAAGTTTGCTTCATTGTTTAAAAAGACTGTACCAGTACACCTCATGATCTCCGGGAACCATCATGAACACAGTGAGTTCTTTGTATTCGAGTCACCCGTTACACAGCTTGTCTTGGGTTTTCCTTGGCTTAAAGATCACAACCCCATAATTAATTGGAGGGTTAAAAGAATAGAACAGTGGAGCCCACACTGTTTAATGAACTGTTTAAGAACTGCTGTTCCTTCCACTATTAAACATCCTGAGGCACCCGATCCAGTCGATTTGTCTAAGATTCCTAGTGTTTACCATGACCTTGCCCCTGCATTTAGTAAACAAAAAGCCCTGTCATTACCATCGCACCGTCCTTATGATTGTGCTATTGATTTATTACCAGGGGCTCCTCTTCCTTCTAGCCGCCTTTACAATTTGTCTGGTCCAGAACGTGACTCTATGAAAGAATATATATCTGAATCATTGAACTCAGGAATAATTCGTCCCTCCACCTCTCCTGTTGGTGCGGGATTTTTCTTTGTGGCTAAGAAGGACAAGACCTTACGTCCCTGCATAGACTATAGAGGACTAAATCAGATCACAATTAAAAACAAATATCCCTTACCTCTAATAGACTCTATCCATGAACAATTACACTCTGCCAAAATATTTTCCAAATTAGATCTTCGAAACGCTTATCACCTTGTCCGAATCAAAGAAGGTGATGAGTGGAAGACAGCATTTAAGACACCACTGGGACACTTTGAGTACCTAGTCATGCCATTTGGTCTCACCAATGCCCCTGCAATATTTCAGACATTAGTTAATGACATTTTAAGAGACTTTTTGAACGTTTTCGTATTTGTGTATTTGGACGACATATTGATCTACTCACGGGATGAGGAGCAACACGTTCACCATGTCAGGACTGTCCTACAGCGATTATATGAGAACCAACTGTACGTTAAGGCCGAAAAATGTGATTTTCATGTACAATCTGTCTCCTTTTTGGGCTTCATTTTTGAAGGAGGACAATACCGCACAGACCCTGAGAAAACTAAGGCAGTGGTGGAATGGCCAACGCCCGGGACACGTAAACAGCTGCAGCGATTTCTGGGCTTCGCCAACTTCTACCGTAGGTTCATCAAGAACTACAGCAGGATCGCTGCTCCTCTCACCCAATTGACCTCCACCCTGCGGACTTTTAAGTGGACTCAGGAGGCAGAAACGGCTTTTGGTGAGCTAAAAAGACTTTTCTCCTCTACCCCTATTCTTTGCCACCCCGATCCAAAGATTCAGTTTATCCTTGAGGTCGATGCTTCTGACACTGGCGTGGGAGCCGTTTTGTCTCAGAGATCTCCTGTTGACAACAAAGTGCACCCCTGTGCGTTTTTCTCTCGACGCCTCTCCTCTGCTGAACAGAATTATGACGTTGGAAACCGTGAGCTCCTTGCTGTCAAGTTGGCCTTGGAAGAATGGCGACACTGGCTCGAGGGCACAGACATACCATTCCTCATCTGGACTGATCATAAGAACCTCACTTATCTCCGTGAGGCCAGGAGATTAAACCCCAGACAAGCTAGATGGTCGTTATTTTTTACGAGATTTAATTTTGTATTGACTTTCAGACCCGGCTCAAAAAATGTGAAGCCCGACGCCCTGTCTCGTCAGTTCTCACCACCAGAGGACACCGAACAGGAGCCAAACATCCTACCCTCATCCTGTGTGGTGGGTTCGTTGACCTGGTCCATCGAGAAGGACATCCTAGAGGCCCAGAAGTCCGAACCTGACCCTGGGACAGGCCCTGCTGGCACAATGTTTGTACCCACCAGTATCAAGGCTAAGGTACTCCACTGGCTCCACACTCATAAGATTTCTTGTCACCCAGGTGTTGCTCGCATGTTAGCTCTGACTAAGAGACACTTCTGGTGGCCCTCCATGAACGAGGATGTAAAGGATTACGTAGCCGCTTGCCCCACGTGTGCCAGAAGTAAGACTGGCAACCAGCCTCCTGCTGGAAAACTACAGCCACTCCCCACGCCTAGTCGCCCATGGTCCCATATATCATTAGACTTTGTTACTGGGCTGCCTCCCTCTGATGGTAAAACTGCTATTCTCACTGTCATTGACAGATTTTCTAAAGCAGCTCATTTTGTTCCGTTACCCCAGCTTCCCTCGACCTTGGAGACAGCTCAGCTGTTGGTCCAACATGTGTTTAGAGTTCACGGCATCCCATCGGACATCGTTTCTGACAGAGGACTCCAGTTCATATCACAGGTATGGAAGAACTTTTGTAATTCCTTAGGGGCCTCTGTCAGCCTAACATCGGGTTACCACCCACAGTCCAATGGTCAGGCCGAAAGGGCCAATCAGGAATTGGAGGCTGCCCTCAGGTGTGTGGTGGAGGACAACCCCTCCACATGGAGTCAACATCTGGTGTGGGTGGAGTATGCCCACAACACCCACACATCATCTGCTACTGGTTTGTCTCCATTTGAAGCCTCCCTTGGCTACGCTCCACCATTGTTTCCCAGTCAAGAAGGTGATGTAGCAGTTCCTTCGGTGCAACATCATTTCAGGAGATGTCGTCGGGTCTGGCGCCAAGCTAAGCTCGCCCTACTGCGTACAGCTGCCAAAAACAAGGAGATTGCAGATCGTCATCGATCTGCAGCCCCAGCTTATGAGGTCGGACAAAGAGTCTGGCTGTCGACCCAGAACATTCACCTCAAGGACACCCCACGTAAGTTGGCTCCCCGCTTCATTGGTCCCTTTAGCATCACGCGTATCCTGAGTCCTACGGCAGTCAGACTCCAGCTACCCGCATCTATGCGGATTCATCCCACCTTCCACGTGTCTCAACTCAAGCCCATTGTGGAAAGCCCACTGTGCCCTCCTGCCGACCTCCCTCCGCCCCCACGTCTCATTGAAAACCATCCAGCCTTCACGGTCCGCCACATCCTGGACGTTCGGCGCCGGGGGCGGGGGTTCCAGTATTTGGTCGACTGGGAGGGTTACGGTCCAGAGGAGCGCTCTTGGATCCCGAGGTCCTTCATCTTGGACCCCAGTCTCATCACCACGTTCTTCAGGGCACACCCAGAGAAGCGCTTCAGGTCGCCGGAAGGCGACTCTTGAGGGGAGGGTAATGTAAGGATCCAGCCCTGCACCCTGCCTTTCTCTCTCCTCATCACTCCTAATTGGCTCCAGCTGCAGATGATCAGCTCAACACCCAGGAGGAGTATAAGAAGATTCAGGAACCACTCTGCAGGCGCTGGGACATTGCCTACCAACGGTAGTTGTGTTCTGGCCAGTTCTCAGTGATATTAGTAAAGACTAATATTGTGTTTTTTCCTCTGCGCTTCCTCAGAGTTTGGATCTTGCTGTGCCTGCCCTGCCTGAGTTCCACATGAATTGTGACTCCTCCTGCCTAGCTACAATTGCTGGATGCCTTCCACCACTTGCCTCAATCTACTCATTGCTTCACCTTGTGCCACTGGACACCATCTGGATAATTCCTTCTCCTGCTTCACACTGTAAGAATAAATCTACAAGATATATTTCCATCCAACCGCAGCCCTTTAAATCATCGCTCTCTCTCCAGGTGTTCCCGTTCCCCTCATTCATATTGTATATATCACCAACCTGTAAATAAACACTTTAAACTATTATATGAGTCCTGGTATCTGTTCGGTCCTGATCTTTCATTCTGGGTACACTGCACTCATTACAGGGGTGTCCTTTAACTTGATGTCCTTAGTGGACAACCATAATTTCTGACCCACTTGGTACCTGGGAGCAGCAGAACGGTGTCGATCAGCAAACTTTCTGTTCTGGTCAGCAGTACGGAGGAGGGCTGCTCTGGTCTGGCGCCAAATCCTGCGACACCGACGGAGGTGATGCTGAACAGAGGGGACAGAAATTTCAGACTCCTGGGTGGGAAACAGGGGAGGGGAGTATCCTAGGGAAGCTTCAAAAGGAGACAGGCCAGTAGCAGAAGAAGTGTGAGAATTATGTGCATATTCTACCCATGGTAGATGTTGACTCCAGGTAGTGGGGTTATTTTCAATCACACATCTGAGGGCTGTTTTCAGGTCCTGGTTACACCTTTCAGTCTGTCCATTCGATTGGGGGTGGTACCCCGAGGTCAAACTGGAGGTGGCGCCTAGAGCTTGACTGAAGGATTTCCACACTTGGGAAGTAAACTGTGGACCCCTGTCAGAAACAATGTCAAGAGGGATCCCGTGCAGACGAAACAACATGTTTTACAAGGATCTGAGCAGTCTCTGATGCTGAGGGGCGTTTAACCAATGGAATAAAGTGAGCAGCCTTTGAGAAACGGTCAACAATAGTGCAAATGGCAGTTACCTTCTGATACAGGGAGACCAGTGACGAAGTCGAGGGCAATGTGAGACCAGGGACGTCCAGGGGAGGGTAGGGGGAGAAGAAGGCCCGCCGGAGGTTGGTTGTTGATCTTGTTGCATGAACAAGTAGAACATGCTGCTACATACCCCTTGATGTCCTTATCCATGTTGGGCCACCAGAAATGTCTCTGTAAGAAGGAGGGTGTGCCTAATGCCCGGGTGACAAGAAAATTTTGTAGCATGAACCCAATGAAGGACCTTACCTCTCACTGTTGCAGGGACAAAGAGTTTCCCTGGGGGGCCAATGCCAGGATCGGGGTCTCCCTTTTGGGCGTCGAGGATCTCCTTTTTGATGGCCCAGGTCATAACTCCCACTGTGCAAGATCGTGGGAGGATATTCTCAGGTTACTTAGGTTCCTCAGATGAAGAAAACTGTTGAGAGAGTGCATTAGGTTTAATATTGCGAGTACCGGGGATGTAGGTGATAGAGAAATTGAACCGGGCAAAAAACAGTGACCAACGAGCTTGACGAGCATTGAGTCTTTTGGCCCCCTGAATGTAGGTCAGGTTCTTGTGATCCGTTTGGATGATGAATGGGCGTTCTGCTCCCTCTAGCCAGTGCAGCCATTTTTATGGCCAGCAATTCACGGTTGCCCACATCATAATTTCTTTCGGCTGGTGACAACCGTCGGGAGAAGAAAGCACATGGATGCATCTTACCATCTGAGGATCTTTGGGAGAGAACTGCACCAGCTCCCATGTCCGAAGCGTCCACCTCCACTATGAATTGTCGGTGGGGGTCAGGATAGGACAAGATTGGAGCCGATGAAAAGAGATGCTTCAGGGCCTGGAAGGCTTTCTCAGCCTCGGGGGACCAAGAGAATTTGTGTGAAGGTGATGTGAGTTGAGTGAGAGGCGTGGCTACCTTACTGTAGTTCTTAATGAATCGTCGGTAGAAATTAGAGAACCCCAGGAAGCGTTGAAGTTGTTTGCGGTCCTGGGGTGTGGGCCAGTCAGTCATGACCTTAATTTTCTCTGGGTCTGAGCGAACCTGCCTCTCCTCGAAGATAAGGCCCAGAAAGGTTATAGATGATATGTGGAACTCACATTTTTCTGCCTTCACAAACAGCTTGTTCTCTAGGAGTCTCTGCAGAACTGCCTTAACATGTCCTGTGTGTTGAGAGAAGTCCTTGGAGAAAATCAAGATGTCATCCAAATAGACAAAAAACAAACACGTTTAAAAAATCCCTTAACACATCATTGATAAGATTTTAAAAAACGGCAGGTGCATTGGTGAGTCCAAAGGGCATTACGAGATATTCAAAATGCCTAATGGAGTCTTAGAAGCAGTTTTCCATTCATCCCCCTTCCGAATTCGTACCAAGTGGTAAGCATTACGTAGGTCCAATTTTGTAAATATTTTAGCATCCTGTAGTTGGTTGCAAACAGAGTCCATCAGGGGAAGAGGATACTTATTTTTAAGGGTGATCTGGTTAAGCCCTCTGAAGTCTATGCAGGGCCTTAGTGTCTTGTCCTTCTTAGAGACAAAGAAGAAACCAGCACCGAGGGGGGATGTAGAGGGACGAATAATACCAGCCCTTAGGGACTCGTCAATATATTTCCTCATAGTCTCTCTTTCCGGGCCCGACAGGTTGTATAGTCTACTGGAGGGCAGGGGGGCACCAAGAAGAAGATCTATGGGGCAATCGTATGGTCTATGGGGTGGTAAGGATAAGGCCTCCTGTTTGCTAAAACTGGGGCTAGAGAATGGTACTCAGGAGGAACCTTAGAGAGGTCAATCTCTTCTGAGGTTGGGAGCGGAAAGGACCCAGGAGAAATAGCAGAACGTAAACATTCACTAGAACAGCCCTCCCCCCACCTTTCAATTTGCTTACTCCTCCAGTTGATAAGAGGGCTGTGTTTATTAAGCCATGGTTAACCCAGAATGAGTTGGGGTCTAGTGGATTCAAAAACAAAAAATTCAGTAAATTCATGGTGATTACCTGAGAGGACTAGATGGAGAGGGCGAGTCCTGAGGGAGATGGAGGAAATGGTCTGACCGGTGAGTGCAGCCACGTTGATATTCTGATTCAGAGGAACAAATGGAATGTTAAGTTTCTTTACAAGGTTTGCACTGATGAGATTCTGTTCGGCCCCCGAATCTATCAGGGCCTGAGTAGAAAAATTTGTATTTGCAACGCACAGGATAGCAGGTAAATAAAAATTGTGATCAGGAGAAAAAGCAATGTTACCCACCAGTATCTCCTGAACTACTGGGGATGCTTCCCTTTTAACAGGAGCTGGCAATCTCTCACGTAATGGCCAGTTTTGCCACAGTGCATACACTCATTGGCCACAAATCTCTGCTGTTTCTCCTCTGGAGATAATTTTGTCCGTCCCACCTGCATAGGTTCTGGTTCGGAGGATGTTGTGGGTGGAGCTGAAAATTTACTTCCGGTTTCAAGGAAGCTACGAAACTTATAGCTCTTTTCCATATTACGTTCTCTGATCCTGTTGTCAATGCGGATCGCGAGACTAATAAGCTCATCTAAGTCTCGGGGGGACTCACAAGTTACAATTTGGTCTTTGATGTTGTCATTTAGGACATTTAGAAAGGTGTCCCTTAGCGTGACTTTATCACATCCGGACTCTTCTGCAATAGTGCGGAAGCGGATGGAGAACTCAGAGACAGATCTTGACACCTGTCGAATCGTGAATAGTCTTTGTTCCACTTCCTCTTGGAGCAACGGGTGATCAAAGGCTAATCGCAACTCTTTAATGAAAACAGCGTACGGCAGGGAAGCAATGGGGCGGGAGCGAAGGTGCACGTGTGCCCATCTTAGAGCCTCACCTTTGAGGGCACTTACAATATACGTGATCCGGGACAAATCGGAAGTGTACCTGATAGGAGCCTGGCTGAACGCAAGGTCACACTGCAGGAGGAAGCCTCCAAACATTTTGGAGTCACCTTCGAAGAATTCGGATGGCCGCACGTCTGGTTCTCGGGTGCAGGGGGTCATAGGCGCAGAGAGGGGTTCGGGTTGGCTGACATGGGATGGGCCCCTTGCAGCTCCTGCCAGGGTGGAAAGCTGTTGCCCGATGTTGTGGATCATGTTGCCGAGCTCCTGTCTGAGGATCTGCTGGAGGGTATGATCATGATTATCAATACGGGTACTTTGTGATCTTAAGGCCTGAGTTATCGGACTCTCTTCAGTCATGCCTTGAGGATCTGAGTGGCTTGAGCATTCTAACATGATTCTGAGTACTAATGACCCCAAAATGGCAGACTGAACAGACTCGAGACTCAGGTAAAACAAAAAGTGATATTTATTTACAATGCAGGAAAAAACTGGTGGCTGGGCTGCGGAGGGAGGCATGAGATTGGATGAGTAATTGATTCCAAAAAGATGGTCCAGTAAATAATTATTCTGTTTAGGAAATCCTTCCTTACGGTTGGTTCGGTTGCAGATGGTGTCGGATGGAGGAGTCCAATGTTGGGCCTTGAGTGGGTAATGCCGGTGTGCAGGTTCGGAGGACCAGAGCAGCCAAGGAGCCAGGAGGGAGCCGAGGAAACAGGACGAGGCAGAACAAAGGCAATCAATGCTCAAGTGTTGGCTGAACGTCTGGCACAGGTTTAAATAGTGCAGCAGGTACTGGTCTGGAATCAGGTGCAGGTGTGATCCATTAGGTGCTCGTTGACTGCGTAGGAAGGAGGTAGAGGTAGAAAGAACTAGGAATCCCACAGTAAGTGGGAGAGAGTTCAAAAAGTTGGTTGGACGGTTTGTAGTTGAAGAAATGTTGTCCTTCAACACGCTTGACTCGTCTTCATTTCATGCCATAATAAACTGAATCCCCACTACTGTAAATGCCGAGCTGCCTCAAAGAGGAGCTTTTTCTGCGTATCTGGAGGAGTATGCAGAGATGGAGAGAAATCTGAAGGCTGCATTGAATGATGTCGACTTTGTGTCAACTACCGCGGATATTTGGACTGCTAATTCTGTTACAGAAGCTATATGGGAGTAACAAGGTGACTGTCCTTATGGGACTTTACTGCCCACACCTGATGTTCTGATGCAGAAGACCCTGATCCGCTCTCCAGGATGACTGCAGGCCTTCCAGATGCGATAGTGAAGGTATGTTCCATCTGTAAGCTAGTTAAAATTTCTTACATCACACAATGTTTGTGCATTGTTCAGTATGTTCATTATCAATGAAAAAACATTCAAACAAATTCAAATGTCAATAATAATCTTAAAACAATTCATAATATTGATCCCACATTAGGCATGGTTTGCAAGTAATTTAATTACATAATAAATATTAGGCCTTGTAGACATATCAAAACATATCTATTATGTTTTTCAGGCTATCCAGACTCGTTTTGCCAGTGTGCTGGACAACAAAGATGCTCTTCTCGCAGCTGTCACTTGTCCTACATTCAAACTCCGATGGCTAAGAGAAGCAGATAGGGAGTGAGTAAAAGAGCTTTGATTCTGACTTTGAATGACTGTCTTTATTATATATTTTAATTTAAAGAAGGATTTATGTTTAACAAAGTGAAGAAAGACTTTTTTGAGTGTAAAAATAGTATTTGTTTAGTGACGTCTAGAAAGACACTGTTTTATATAAAGCAAATATTTCTTTATGATACTGAAGTCAAGAAATACTACTTTATTTTTTTATAAAAAAGTATTTATGTTTAATGAAGTCTGTCTATTTTTTTTAATAAAAACAAGTATTTATGTTTAATGAAGTCAAGAAAGACCTTTTTTTATATATATATTTTTTCCTGAAATAGTTTTTAAGTTCAACTTTATATGTGAGGAGGTACATTGTTGATGTTACCATTAAAATGCACTTTCAATAAATCAAGTATTGACAAAGCTCAATGTAATTTTTATGTTGAGGTGGCGGGGGGTTGTTGTCAGCAGCTGCTGAAAGTAACTAATAAAGTAACTTGTAATCTAACTTAGTTACTTTCCATATCAAGTAATCAGTAACTTAACTGTTACTTTTTCAATGTAACTATGCCATCACTGGAACTGAGTCACTGAAGTAGAATCCGTTAATTACAGGAAGTCCCATCCCATAACAAATGAATTTTCATCCGAACGGAGACCAACGTTGTCTTTGAAATTTTACTACAAAAATAAGTAAACTAAGAATCAACAACACAAATAAACAATAGCAAGTAATCAATCAAGGCTTAATTCTAAGGCAAAATTAACTCTTTGAACAGGAATTATTATGGTTCTATAAATATAAATATTTTAATAACTAGTTTGCTTTGGATTTTGATTAAAATAAGTTATTTAATGTGATCAAATAAATCATTTATTATCACCGCAAGCCAGGAAATGATTTATCAAGTTGCATCAGCTAAAATGGCACAACCAGACCAAGAGTTGCATCATGTCACCAGGTCTCAGCTCCTTACAGGGTCAGTGTTGAGGACACCAGATCACTTGTCTTTCTGAGGTTCTGCTGGTGGATCAGACCAGGGACACCACGAAGAGGACTCGCCAGGCAGGGCCAGATTAACGCTTCGCTGTACCCTGGGCAACAATCTTCAAGGGCCCCACCATCACGACCCCAGAATCATCATAATCTGTCAAGATACAGAATAAATTACCATAATATACAGTAAATATACTTAAAGTTCTATCAAGTATATTTTGATGTATAAAAATCCAAATGCTCATAGAACTATAAATGCTATGTCCTCTTGTTGACGCAAATCATAAAGACTGAGTAAAGTTGAACGCACCTTGAACACCATATGTGTACTTGTTTAGTAACGTGTTGACCACTGGTGTCAGAAGCATTTATAATGTGTGTGTGTGTGTGTGTGTGGGGGGGGGGGGTTGTCTGGGGGTCCTCCCACAGAAAATTTTGAATAAAGTAGATGCCATTATCTGCATTCTGGTGTATTTTAACGGTTATTAAACATATAGTTTTACCTACACAAGTAAACCCTTGATTCAGTAAATATTTTAGAGCTAATGGCACAACAAGAAGTAACCTGACCAACAGCTGATTCAATTAATTAAAAATATTATATATTCAAAGATGATGATTTGATGCCCAAATTAAAATTAAATGACTGTATTTTAGTTGACTTCAAATGCAACAAGATTACCCTGTGTACATAATTGGGACCCCGTGTACATAATTTTGCTCCACCACATGTACCACATGAGGTGCGAATGACAATAAAGAAACTCTGACTCTGACTGACTCTGATTATCAATGAATGTTTGCGACAAAGGATTTACTGATTATAACAAAAATTCCTTCAAGAAACCTCCCAATATAAATCATGAGACCATAATGACTTCTGCCCATTATAAATTAGTCAAATGGCCTAAATCTCCTAAAGTGAAGGAGAATAATTTAAAAATAATAAATAGGATATATCCTGTAGCCATGTTTCTTGAAATAAGATTTAAATTTGAGGTTGATTTGTGTGCCTTTTGTCAATCAGAAGATGAATCCCTCGAGCAATTTTTTTATTTTTTCATGTCAAAACAAAGTGTTTGGTCAGACATCAGAAACTGGATTAATCTCAAACTTAAAATTCCTTCTTTTGATACTGATGTCATTTTACTTTATGTGGATAAGCTCAGCTTTCTCTGGTGCCATAAATATAGTCGTACTTATAGCAAAGTACCACATTCATTATAGTAAGAGGAGGGAAAATTAGTCTTCCATCCCCAGTTTTATGAACAATTTGAAGTAATACTATTTTTCATTAAGTAGATTAAAAAACTGCAAAACTGCTAGAATCATCTCACAACAGATACAACTTATTGTTTTAATTAAATCAATGTTTCTCATATAATTGCGCTCCTTTGTTTTTCATTTATTCAATTTTTTATGTTTTTTTTTTTTGTCTTTCATTATTATGTGAAATGTAGTTATGACACGAGTTTGTATTTGTTTATTGTTGCATTGTTTTGTTTTGTGTTGTTAATAAAGTTCTAGAAAAGAAAAAAAATCCCGATGGACTTGTCAGCAGGTAAGGGGCGTTTACCTTCGGGACAAATTGAGGTCGTCGATTGGTCAGTTACTGACACGCCTACTGGATTGATTGACCGGTCGCCCGTCTAGGATCCGACAGTAAAAAAGAAAACAAAACAAACAAAAAAAAACTGAGAGCTGCACCGGCCGCGCTGGGAGGAGGCGGGGCGGCCCAAATGTAGTGGCAGCGCAGCGGTCTCTCTGCGGCGCAGGGCTCCAAGTAAAGCAGGAGATAACCAGATGTTTTGCTTGTGCCCTCACTGTTCTGAGCCCCTTAGAGATTGTGGGCCCCTGGTTAGTTGCCCAGTTGCCCATATGGTTAATCTGGCTTTGTCGCCAGGAACTGCCCGAGGTAGCCAAACATCACTGTGACTACTTCGAGAGGTCTGTGAGGACAACAGCTGATGAGAAGGTGCGCAGTCCATTGGCACCTTCAGCCGGCTTAGACTTCAAGCTGAGAACGCTTCAACTTTTGTAGTTATTTAACTTCTGTTTTCTAACAAACTGTAACTGAGCAACATGTCTATCTGCTCAGGAATGACAAGGAGGGAACCTTGGACTACATCAGTATCGAGGTCCAAAGTTGAAGTGGTCCGATTCAGGAGTCCAAGACAAACTCCCTTCAGTTCAGAACAGAAGACGAACTGCTTTGTCACACAAAGAGACTTTGTGTAAAACAAAAGCTCTCAGAAGATGTTTGGACTACTCTTAGGAACACCATGACCTCCCTCTGATGCCAACAGCTCCAGCTCAAAGAGCTTTCAACAGGTGTCTCTTCAAGGAAAAGATATCTTCTGAAAAACAGGATAAAGAAATATGTTAAACACATTATAATATTTCACATGATTTCATTATAGTGATTGAAAACAATAATCAAAACCATTCATGCCCACACTTCAAATTAATCAAACTTCATTAATAATTTGTTTGATCATTCTTAGAAATATGGGAAAAAGAAGGCAAACATTAGTCAGACTTTAGCGGACTCTGTGTTCAAGGACGGTGAATGTGTAGAAAAACACCAGACATTATTCAAGTCAAATGTAACTTTAAAGAAAACAGTTGTGGTGAATCTGGTAGTCAACCCAAGGGTCAGGGGTCATAGTTAGAGAAGTGCAGCTTCATGCTACAGGGTTCACTGTTCATCTCACAAGTCTGGTTAACTTTCTGCAAAGCTTTGGGCACATCAGTCAGCCTATCCCACTCTCAGTCTAATGGGCAAACAGCAATAAAGGGAAATGAAGTCTGAGATTGTCATCATTGTATGTTCCTGTCATAACACGGGGAACCCAGAGTGGTACAAGACCAGACAAGACAAGATCCAGTTAGAAAAAGTAAAAGTGTTTATTTTATACAGTGAACTATTTACAGGTGTTCATCTCTTGGGGATCCTGAGGAAGAGAGTTGGATCAGTGAGGTCCACTTGCAGGGTAGAACACAGTTGATAATTTGTTTGTCTTTTCTTACAGGTGGAGGCGCAGATGTTTGGTGCGGATGCAATTCACCAGGAAACCACAGAGATGAGAGGCCAGGCAGGACAGGCAAGGCAGGCTGGACAGGCATGTGGCTGGAAGGCAAGACACGGAGGACACGAGCAAGAGTCACGGGGATACCAGGACCAAACAGGAGTCAAGGAGATAGGATGACTGCGGGCACAACAACAAAGGCACGTAACTCTCGTTTGTAAGATGATATACTGGCCACAAGCATAAATACAGAAAAGGGTACAATGGTCCAGCGATGAGTCACACTGGACTGCAGCCTTAAATAGTAGAAGGACCTCGTCAGGTGGATGGCCAACAGCTGGTGGCAATCAGCAGCCATCTTGGAGGAGGAACTGCAGGCAGTGGAACTCTTACAGTTCCCATAAAGTGGCAAAATTAGTTCTCTGCATTTAACCCATCGCATACACCAAGGTGGAGCAGTGGGTAACTATGTAGGCGCCCAGGGAGCAGTTAGGGATTAGGTGTCTTTCTCAGAGACACCACGACCTGTGGGCATGGCTGGGAGTTGAACCACAACTTTCTGGTCCCAGCTCGGCTGCCCGACCTCTACCCCATCTCGGAAGAGTTAGAAGTTACCCTTTGCTGCATTTTAAACCGTAACAAAACATCCTTGAGTCTTTTACTTACATGGACTGAATATGTACACTACACTCTCACATCCTCATCTACCAATTTCTCAGGTTTTGAAAATGAATAAATTAATAAATAAACCTTTCATATCCTCGTTTATCAGTTTAACAACTTTTGAGGTGTTTCTGAGACATCAACCTCCTCCATTTCTGAATCAAAAGTCTGAAATCACTGTCCCTTCTGTCCAACACCATCTTTGGAGATGCAGAAGGATCTGGCAACAAACCAAGGCAGCTCTCCTTCATACTGCGGATCACAGCCGAAGACATGCTAACAGACGCAACGTTTCAGCCCCACAATATCAAAACAAAATGCATAGTAGTCCCTTGTTTATCGCGGGGGATCCGTACCCTGAAGCCCCGTGATAAGTGAAAACCGTCAAGTATTAATAGTAGTACAAGTAAGTAGTAGTTTATTTTAGTATCTATCTATCTATCTATCTATCTATCTATCTATCTATCTAT
>NC_056520.1:22742133-22744165 GCF_014905685.2 Nematolebias whitei
ATATATATATATATATATATATATATATACTGTATATGTATAAAGGTGTTTAGACCCTTCCCACACTTTTGCAACATTCTAAACAATATTTCAACTCTAAATGCTCTAAAAGAGTGCAGAAAGTCATGATTTCAGCTCTCTGCATCCGGCTGCTCTCTGCAAACTGCCATCTCTCTTGGCCACGCCCACTTCTCTGCTGCAGAGTGGAGATGTGACTCGCTGCAGGAGGAAGCTTCCCCTGCAGCTGTGGGCTGCACACAGGTGCAGCAGGTGTTAAATAATTTTAAAAAATTCATTTTAAATAACAATTCCATGCCAATCGTGCAGCTCATCCATCAACCAGCCAGTTGTGTGTCATGTCCAATCTTATTTTGAAAACCCGTGAAAGAGCAAGTCGAAGCGAAATACAAACCGCAAAGTAGCGAGGGGCTACTGTATTGCTGTCCTCCTGAGACACTCTTTTAAAAGACAGCGCACGTAAGTTGACTTGCACTACAGGAAAAAAAAAATTAACAAGTGAATTAACCAAATGTTTTTCGTGCTTCCTTTCTAGTCTGCTTTTCTGCCTGTCTTATAACAATCCATTGTCTATTGTCATTATCCACTGGTTCTGTGATTTCTGTTTTCATCTAAGTCCTCAAATCTAGTCTTAAATCACATCATATCTGAGGCAAAACATGTTCTAAAATCTATGCATGGTTTATTAATTTTTCATAAAATGTGTTTACTCTTGGTATGGAGATCTCGCTGCCCTGCCATAAATGTTTTATAAGAAATCCCTTAAATGTGGAAGTAAATGGCCTGTATGCTGCTGCTGCAATCCCACTTACAGGTTGCAGCAGACTTCATAACATGCTCAAGTTTAAAAAAGTAATGTTTTTTTCTTTGAAAAGCGTAACCAAAGCTTAAATATTAGTTATAGAAAATGGATAAACATGCAGAGTTGATGCAGTAACAGTAATATGATAATGTCTGATATATTTCTTAAACATATTTTATCATTTTATCCTTGAGCATACAGCTTAATTAAGTAAAAAGTTTATTTATCAGCTGAATAGAAGATCTGAGAATGGACTAACTGTAGCGTCACCTCACATTGCCCCGAGCCCCCAGCTGAGGGGGGACTTTCTGGTTCATTACTAGCCACAGCTGAGTAAGACCCACCTCCATCTGTCAGCGTCACTGACCCCGACGTCAACATATGTGTGCACTGCAGGAAGGTTGTGCACCTGATGTGACCACAGTCAGGGAGCTCTGCCGTAGTCTGCCCAAGTGATGTGAGGGTTCAACCTTGGGAGAAACGCCTAACCAGACATCTACTCTGAAGAAAAACTGCTGGTAATCTTTTACCGGTTTAGAAAATGATGATAATGAAAATAATGACTTGCACTGAACATCCCTGATTTAAGATGCTCAGACAGTCACTTGGTACGACTGGTAAAAATGCACATTTTCAACAGGTGGGCAATTCTGAACCAAAGATGTCAGAATTTTACATTCCTGATTTAATCCAGCTTCTTGAAACTGAACAATCCTGTTCAAAACTGCAGCTTTCTGTCATTTTGGAGAAACTGTTAGTTGTATGGTGTTAAGGGTCAATATATTTGAAGACAATTTAAACTCATATTTCCACACACTTTACTTTCTAGATGTCTTCTACATAAAGTATTAAATATCAAAAAAGAAAAAAACTGTTTGCAGTTTCTGGGATCTGTGCTCTCCACGTTGACTCCTCTGAGGCAGCCATGCCAAAGTGGTTCAAAACATCAAAGTTCATGCTCAATAACCCAGGTACAAATCCAACAAGGTTAAGTCAGGTCATCTGGACAGTTTAGTTTTTTGCTGAGACATTTCGTCCTTCATCCAAAGGCCTTCATTAGTCTGAGGAGCCAAAAACAAACGAAGTCCCACAAGCAGCAGCACACTCCCATAGTGGAAAAAAGTTTACTGGTGATAAGATGGTTTCTGGGGCCTGCCCTCTCCCATGTTGACCCCTCTGAGGCAGCAATCGCTAAAGTGGAAAATCAGGAAG
>NC_056520.1:22744565-22758639 GCF_014905685.2 Nematolebias whitei
TATATATATATATATATATATATATATATATGGTATGTGTATATTTCCATTTCGGAAGCTAACCAAAGCAGATGTGCTGATTATTAACTGAAACCAGATGTGAGGACAGCAGAAAACTCCTTCAAAAAGGCTAATTCAACAGCACAAAAATTAAACTAAAACTCAGAGCCTGAGGACAACAAAGTCCATGCTCAATAATCCAAGTATACAATCCAAGCCTGAGGGTTTTTCACCACTGTTCTTCCTTTGGACTTCACACCTCCACCCCACCCCACCCCTGGAGCATACAGTGGTGTGCCCCACCAGCAGACCTGAGCTCATCCCAGCCTGTCTCCCAAACAAGCTGCAGTGTAATTGCTTGTCAGAGCTGTCTCCGTGCCTGTTTTTCTTCTCGCCACCACGCACCTGACAAGAAACACATATTTACACACAAAAATGAAATTACAGGCAATTTGGGAGCGGGAGCTTTAGAGGCAGCGTCTGCTATCAAGCTGTCCAAGTAGGTGAACTCTTCTCAGGCCCAATGCTGTATTACTTTGGAGTGGGGAAAAATAAAGAAGGAAAAAACAAGAACAACAACAAAACAACTAATTTGTGTTTTATTACGTTGTAAGTCCTTACCTGCCTGTTTTTCTTGCTTCCCTAGAAAGAAACTTTGAAACATAAATGTTGCACAAAAAATAGTCTTCTTAAGATATAACATAAACACATTAAAACATAACATCAGGATGAATCAGCCATCATGTGTAATTTAACTCTCTGAACTAACATCTTTCATTGCAATGTCAAAAAGACTGGTAAAATAAACCATAAAGCAACAAAACAGCACAATTTTTAAGTGTCCTTAAAATTTTTTTAAAAATTTCTAAGCAAAATATGCTGCCAGCTTCCCTGTATGATTGGTCTTTATTGTCAAAGGATTTGTCACTGCACTGCCTTGGACAAGAAACTAAAAATAAAAACCACCTCCCTCTGTTCTTCTGCACATTGTAACTCTTACCCACTTGAGTACCTTGCACCAAAAACATTAAAGTTGACACGTTTAAGGTTTTCAGTCAAGAAAACCACTCATTTTGAAAACTACAAACATTCACAATCCAGCAACGTTCAGTCAGGTCATCTGGATGGTTTATTTTGTCACTGAGATGTTTCGTCCTTCATCCGAAGGACTTCTTCAGTCTGAGGAGCCTACCTAACCAAACTGAATCCCACAAACAGCTCACTCCCAGAGTGGGGAAAAAACAACAACAGTTTGCTAGTGATAAGATGGCCTCCAGGGCCCATCCTCTCCCCCATCAACTGCTCTAAGGCAGACCATTCCAAAGTGGTTTAAAACACCAAAGTTCATGCTCATTAATCCAGATATAAATCCAACAATGTTGAGTCAGGTCATCTGGATGGTTTCCTTTGTCGCTGAGATGTTTCGTCCTTCATCCAAAGGACTTCTTCAGTCTGAGGAGCCACCAAACCAAACTGAATCCCACAAACAGCTCACTCCCAGAGTGGTGATAAGAAACCCTCCAGATGACCTGACTGAACATTTTTGGATTTGTACCTGGATTAATGAGCATGAACTTTGATATATTGAACCACTTTGGCTACGGCAGCATCAGAGCAGTGGACGGGGAAGAGGGCGGGCCCTGGAGGCCATCTTATCACCAGCACACAGTTTTTTTTTTAACACTCTGGGAGTAATGGTCTGTACCTATATAGCACCTTTCTATCTTATTTCAAGATACTCAAAGCGCTTTACACTACAATCTGTGTCCTCATTTACCCATTCATACAGCACTCTACTAGATATCTACAAAGCTAATTGAACAAATAATTCTAAAGAGACTAATCAGTGATTTAGATCACATTCATACACTGATGGGACACACATCAGAGGCTATGAGGGGTTCAGTGTCTTGCCCTGGGACACTTCGACATGTGACTGCTGGTGGATTCTAACCCCCAACTCTCGCATTGGCGGACGACTGCTCTAACCACTCAGCCACAGCCGCCCTCGGAGTGAGCTGTATGTGGGATTCAATTTAGTTTGGTGGCTCCTCAGACTGAAGAAGTCCTTTGGATGAAGGACGAAACATCTCAGTGACAAAGGAAACCATCCAGATGACCTGACTCAACATTGTTAGATTTATACCTGGATTAATGAGCATGAACTTTGGTGTTCACAATTCAGATATTTTGGGGATATCAGCACACTGCTTGGTTTATTACTGAAAACAGCCAAAGTGACTGAAAATAGACCTGCTCTCCATCTCAAACAGCCATTTGAGCTATGTATACTGCTACATCTACACGTAGGCTCTCACACTGGTTCATTTTCATCTATAAATCACTTAGTGGTCTGCTACCTTCTTATATCTCCTCCTATATATCACGCCATCAGTGCAGTTACAGTGTGTGCACACAGGACATCATTACCTGCAGCGTACCCTCAGTGCGGACTGACCTTAGCAAAAAGGCCTCTCCTACTCTGCTCCTGTTTCCTGGAGCAACTTGCAACAAGAGCTGAAGTTATCCACCTTAATTTATTTAGGAGATTTTTTAAACATTAGATAATGTCAATAGAAACATCAAAGCAGATATGTTCTTGTTTTTAGTATTTTACCTTGTTTTATATGTCACTTTGATTTATTGTTTTACATCACTACTTTTATTTTTATTGCATTTGACTGTACTTTATATGTTGTCTGTCTAAATCAGGTCTTTCTTGTAAATGAGTTCTTGTAACTCAATGAGACTAACCTGTATAAATAAAGGTTGAATGAAAAAAGTACATATACACTCAGACATGTTGAGTAAAGTGCTTTGTTTGTGTGGATGCATACCTGCAATTTGAGATTTGCATATCAATATATCTTGAAAACCACTCTTTCCAGCTGCAACTATTGTTACTTCAGGATAACCACTTTTAATGTTAGATTTTATAGTTTGCAATGAGTACTTTAATACACCACCACTGTAAAACCAGCTGTTATAATTATCCACACTAATTTAGAACTGACTCATTAGACTAAGTAGCTGCCTGTAGGATACTAATTTACTGTGTGAAAAAACACATACCTACATAAAAGTTCTTTAATGATCAGCAGCTATTTAATTGAAAGATTTTCAGCTTTTCTTAATTGCCTTTTTAGGACCCAACAAAACGTTTGTTGTAATATCACAAGAACTTTTCAAACTTGGCATGAACGTGTGCACTCTGAGCTGATTTTAAGGCTTAAACACCCGTTGTTTTTTTTTCCCCTGAATTTCTCCTGAACTTGCGTTTTAAGTGGCCATTTACACGACGTGTATTTTGAGTGAAACCGCATCTTTCTCTCTGCGGTTCGACTGTTCATTTACACGACCCTTGCTGAATCTGGAGATTTTTCAACTCAGGTCTCAGAGTGGAAGTTTTCTGGTGGACCACCCGCAGAGGTATGAAAAATCCTGCAGAGGTGTTAAAGCACATGCGCACTATAGGCGTATATTTCATGCATGCATGGACCAGTGGCATATTTCTATCAACAATGGCGCTGGAGTATAACATACTGCTTTCTGTTCTACGACTGATGGAAAATACACCGTCTGGCCAAAAAAAGTCACCACCTGGATTTAACTAAGCAAACACGTACGAGCCTCCTATTGGATAATTACTGCATGGACGATTATCTTTCAGCTGGCAACAAGTTATTTAACCCCAATTGGTGCAATGAGTTGCTTCTCATTAAACAACCATGTGGAAAGACACATCGCATGGTCGTGGAAATGATGTCAGTCTGTTTAAGAAGGATCAAATCATTGGCATCAAGCCGAGAAAACATCTAAGGAGATTGCAGAAACTACTAAAATTGAGTTAAGAACTGTCTAACGCATTATTAAAAACTGGAAGGATAGTGGGGACCCATCGTCTTCGAGGAAGAAATGTGGCCGGAAAAAAATCCTGAATGATGTAGGAGTTCTAGGTCCACCAGCCATTCTCTCACTCATCAACTGCAGCCAATCCTAATCAACCACCACTCCACACCTGTTCCTGGTTTAGAGGACTACTCTGCCTGTGTATAAGAACCTCTGCCAGACATGCCTCCAGCGCCGGGACATTATCATGCTTATGGTAAAGTGTGTGACCAGCCACTAAATCTATTTGAAGCACTTTGCATCTGAAGACCTTGTTTTTGATCTCCTGCAGAGATGTTTTTTTCTATCTCAGACGACCTGCTCCTCTCTTAACCAACACTCACCTCGTTTCAGTGCTTGGATCACCTGGAACCCTGGGACTCCTTGAACCTCTTCTTTCTGGACCAGTGTACAAGAAACATTGCAGTAAGAACAAGAACCTCAACATACATTGATCAGTTGCTTTCTGGCGATCATTCTGGATACTCGCCTTGTCCCTGCTTTCTTTTTCAGCCTGTAGGATTTTGAACTGCAAAATAAAAACATTTATTCTTTTGTAACTTCTGACTCTGGTCTTCCCAGTCTGCCACTTGGGGTCAAATAATTATCTAAAATATGACAAATGATCGTGATTGGCGATCACTTAAACATTTGGTGAAATCAAATGGAAGAAAAACAACAGTAACACTCAGGGCTATGTTTAATAGTGAAAGTAAGAGCATTTCCACACACACAGTGTGAAGGGAACTCAACGAATTTGGACTGGACAGCTGTGTAGCCTTAAGAAAACCACTAATCGTTGAGGCTAACTGGGGGAAAAAGGCTTAAATTTGCTAGGGAGCATAAAGATTGGACTCTGGAGCAATGGAAGAAGGTCATGTGGTCTGAGTCCAGATTTACCCTGTTCCAGAGTGATGGGCGAAACACTGGATGGAAATAGATCTTGTGACATTGCAGAAGCTTATCGAAACAACGCCACAGTGAAATGTCGTAATCAAAGCTAAAGGCGGTCCGACAAAATATTAGTGTCTGACTTTTTTTTTTTGGCCAGGCAGTGTAGTTTGAGTCTCGTAGTTAATTTACAACTAAATGTAGCTGCTGTTACCGACATCTGCGTTGGAAGAGACACCAGTCGGATTCAGTTCTAATATTGCTGTTTATTGAACGAGCCTGTCGAGGCAGGCATATATTTCATGTCACGCTGGACTATAACATAATAAATGTGCCAAATAATAGTAACAATAATAAACAGTATTTCTGTTGGTGATCACAGATGTAATGAAGCTATTTAAGCTAAATGAAGCTATATGAACATTATTTAATTCAAGTTATGTGATTTAAACAATGATGTGAAACATATTGCATATTCTTGAAGTTGAAAATGAAGACATCAGGTTTAATTTTTATTTATTTATTCAACACCACACACTGTATGTCACACAAACACTGAAAATGCTATTAAAAACCCATTCAACTGTAAACTTAAGACTTTCCTTTTTGCTAAATCCTATAGTTAGGGTCGGCTTGGGTTTCCTGAGCTGTCCCTTAGTTATGCTGCTATAGGCTTAGACTGCTGGAGGACAAACTGACCACATTTTTCACTCTGCTACTGTCTTTACTTACTCTGCTCAGCATTTGTAATTATTTTCTCTATCCTTAACATGTATTTTTTTTGTCTTTCAGGTTCACCTGGACCTACCATTCTGTGTTTGTCTGTCTTTCCTTCCTGTCCTCTCAAACCAGCCGGTCAAAGCAGACGGCCGCTTGTGCTGAGCCTGGTTCTGCTGGAGGTTCCTTCCTTTTAAAAATTGAGTTTTTCCTTTCCACTGTTGCCACTGTGCTTTCTCAGGATGGGAGACTGCAACGAAGCCAAGATTCAACTTGTCTGCTGGATTCCTTAGATAGAGAACTTTACTACTTGGCTTTTATGTATGTGAATGTTTCTGTAAAGTGCCCTGAGACAACTTTGCTGTGATTTGGCGCTATATAAATAAACTGAATTGAATTGAACAACAAAGTCCATGCTCAATAATCCAGGTATAAAATCCAACATTTTTCAGTCAGGTCATCTGGACAGTTCCTTTTTTTGTGCTGAAACGTTTCGCCTTTGATCCGGAAGGCTTCATCAGTCAAGGAAACACACAACAAAACTGATTCTTCCCCCAACAGCTTTCTCCAAAGTGGAACAAACCAGTTTGGTTGGTGTTAAGATGGTCTCTTTGGTACGCCCCCTCCTCCATTGCCGGCCCTCTTCCTTACCATACCATACCATACCACTTTATTTATAAAGTACTTAAAACAGCTACAAGGCCAACCAAAGTGCTGTACAGACAAAACAGGTAACATACAAAGCAAAATACAAAATGAGGTAAATCAGAATATAGACATAAAAACGATGCAGATAATGACGACAAACCAGTGTGGAGCATACAGGTTCAAGACACAGATCATCTGGTGTTGAAAGCTACTGAATAGTAGTGAGTTTTTAAGCGGGACTTGAAAACCGAGAGGGAGGGGGCCTGTCTGACAAGCAGAGGTAACTCATTCTAGAGTCTTGGTCCTGCTACAGAGAAGGCCCTGTCACCTCTGCGCTTAAGACGAGTTCCTGGAACTGTGAGGAGTAACTGGTCCGCTGACCTCAGGGAACGTGGTGGGACATACGGTTGTAGCAGATCAGAGAGATGTGTGTGTGTGTGTGTGTGGGGGGGGGGGGGGGGGCTAAACTGTTGATAGTCTTGTCAAACTGGTTGAAAACAACAAAGTCCATGCTCAGTAATCCAGGTATAAAATCCAACATTTTTCAGTCAGGTCATCTGGACAGTTTCTTATTTTGTGCTGGAACGTTTCGCCTTCGATCCAGAAGGCTTCATCAGGGAATGAATTAAACTACATTAATGAGCTGTACTCTTCCACTCTATTGTCATCCTGGATACTGGTGCCATGTTGTTTATCTGGCTTGTTCAGCCTGTCACTCCTTTGCTTAATGTAGCTTAAAACACTGAATGGATTTGATAAAAAAAAAACTGAGGGGAATTTTAAGTGGATTTAATCCAGCATCTCTCTGATGTCCTCCTGCACTGCCGAGGTGATGCTCTTTCGGAAACTGTCCGCCTCTGGTTGGAGGACAGCTTCTGCTTGCAGGAAAAAGAAAAAGAAATACTCAGTCGGTTGTTGTGTACCGGAAGTAAATACAAGCTAACATTATCTAGAACAGGGGTGTCAAACTTACTTACAAAAGGGGGCCAAAATTAAAACGTTTTTCAAACTAAGGGCCAGTTTCAGAATCTACATTTACATCTACATACATAACTTAAATTAGATACCCAACATCTTTTCTTGGTTGCAGGTTCCTCAGCAAGAGTTGACTGGTCTCATTTGATGTTCTCTGTTGTGCTTTTGACATAATCAAAGATTAATGGAAAAATTAAAGTGATAAAAGTATTTTACGTTTAAAATATCATCTTTGGAGCCAGATGGGATGTCAACAAGGGCCAAATTTGGCCCCCGGGCCTTGAGTTTGACATATATAATGTAGATGTGGTTCCTGCTTTTTTGGATTCGGCTGGTTGCTGGTTTTATCTACAATCAAGGAAGTCGTCGGCAGCAAATTTGGACCCGATCGCGTGATCGGGTCCAAATTTGCTTGCCTTTATGATGACTTGGTTCGTGTCTCAAATATCCGGACTCAAATGCTTTGGGCTGAATGGATCAGCTCTTGGGGATTTTACTCAGTCACGTTCCATTGTGTGACCATGTAATTTGGACATTTTGGAACCGAGTCGACCAACACAGACTCAAGGTAGATGCCATTAAGTTCTGCCTGTCCCCAAAACAACTGTGTGTTTATCTGAATTTGGCTCCCTTGGCTGGCCTTGAAGGCCATGTTATCTGAATTTGCCTGGAGAACATGTAATCTGATGCTCACCACCCCCACCCTGAGGAATTTCCAGCTGATAAACAGATGAAATCAGCTGAATAATTTCAGGACTCTTGGATTCTCATAGATGTTATTCTTGGCCATTCCTCGACATCCCTCAAGAAAGTTTATGGATCTCACCAGAGGACATTGATTGATTATTACATCCTTATCAGAACTCTTACAGTGACCTCAAGAGCATCTATGAACATTGTTGACCGCTCTCATCTCCCCCGTCTGCAGATTGTCAACGTAAATATTGGGATTTACCTGTATAAATAAAGGTTGATTGAAATATGTGCTAGTCTATGCAAGGTGTTTTTTTTTATTATAGTTTTTTTTTTCTCAGACTGGAAAAAAGATGTCTGATAGGAATTCTTTTTTCGCCTCCAACTCCTACATGTGTCCAGTTAACCACTGTGTTTTGTCTGTCTAAACAGGTCTCACTTGTAAATGAGTCTTTGAGGCTCAATGTGATTTATCTGTTTAAATAAAGGTTGAATGAATGAAAAAGAACATGTATTTACCTGCTGTAGCATGTAGCATTGCTCGACGAGTACTGATTTACCACTGGAGTAGGAAGCCCAATATCAACTTCGTCAGTTCTGGTCCGCTCAGCAACCGGTGTCAGGCTGTTAGAAGAAGCGTCCAATTGGCGACAAATCCGTCGACTTAACCAAAATCCAGTTTTTTTGTTATCTGGGATTTTAGCCCAGAAGAAAGACAGACAGCTGTCTTAGGCAGCGTGCATGAGCATTAGGTGAATGTACAAAATTCACAGCGCCAGCTAATGACCTGGCATGGCACCTACAGCTGACTCTGTGTGGCGAGGCTTCTGTGGTTACATGTAAACACCAAACGCGCTCTGTGTCAATGCAGATTTTTCCCTCGAATCAACATCCGAAAAAATCTACGTTTCCCCACACCGTGTCCGTGTAAATGGGAAATTATTCTTTAAAAAAAAAACTTCTTGTTTTGAAAGTATTTAACACAATGCTTCCTCATCAGGAAGCTGTTTCATTTACACTCACTAAATGTGCCATTTCAGGTTGGAAACTCCAAAGCTTGTTGATTGAGTTTGACTCATAATTTAATGAGCCTTTTGCTTTTCTTTTATTCCTTAAACTGGTGGGCAGAACACAGCTATCTTTATTCTCAGAACCAATTGATTCCTTGATTTGATGTCGTATAAACATAACTTTTTCTCTCTACAATTGCTACTTTGACATTTTTGTGGGGATTACATTTTATAAAACTGACCCTTACAGTGATCTTCTCATTCAAATTCTATTATTTTTTTCTATTTTCTAACAAAACAGCTACTTTTCTCAACAAAAGATGATTGTGAAAGGCAGCGGACACCTCTTTAAGGAACGCTAGGCTTTTAATTCATTGAAGCATTTCCCCTAAAGAGAAAAAAATCCACTTTTTCTTTGTTTATGAAAGATCATCACCTTGTCACAATCACCCTATTGTATCGAACGACACCACCTCTGTGAAACACTGGCGTGCGCCAACTCCACGACAAAAAAAAAAAAAGTATCTCGCTCTGCGTGTCACTCATGTTTGTGGGTGTTTACTCCTGAGCCGAATTGTGTTTGACATTTGTTCCAGACAGATCTGTTCAGGCCTGGTGGTATTTCGGGGATGAGAAGTCAACAGAGGAGAGATGCGAATCAAAGATGTGAGAAGGGTCGTGATGGGGAAGTATATGATTGATATTCCCATTAGCAGCCTGACAAGGTGGGGACATGGCTTTGATAATGAATTGTGACACATTAATGAGCTCGTCTAGCACAGACAATACCTGATCAGCCCTCTTACCATTTAACCTTTGATACCAGCATGGGAAATTGCAGCCAAATAAGGATTTTGTTTCACTTGCAAAGTCAGAACATGACTTTAACTACACCAGATACTTGTTTACACTGGTGCTTGAAAGTTTGCGAACTCTTCAGAATTTTCCATGTTTCTGCATAAATATGAGCTAAAACATAATCAGATGTTCACACAAGTCCCAAAAGTAGATAAAGAGAACCCAGTTAAACAAACGAGACAAAATGTTATACTTGGTCATTTATTTATTGATGAAAATGTTCCAGTATTACATATTTGTGAATGGTAAAAGTATGTGAACCTTTGCTTTCAGTACCTGGTGTGATCCCCCGTGCAGCAATAAATGGAACTAAACATTTCCAGTAACTGTTGATCAGACCTTCTCACCAGCTTGGATGAACTTTAGACCATTCCTCTACAGAACAGCTTCAACTCTGGATGTTGGTTTCCTCACATGAACTGCTGCTTCAGGTCATTCCACAACATCTGGATTGGATTAAGGTCAGGACTTTGACTTGGTCATTCCAAAACATGAACTTTATTCTTCTTGAACTGTTCTTTGGTAGAACAACTTGTGTGTTTAGAGTCATTGTCTTACTTCATGACCCACCTTCTCTTGAGATTCAGTTCATGGACAGATGTCCTGACTTTTTCCTTTAGAATTATCTGATATAATTCAGAATTCATTGTGTCATCAATGATGGCAAGCCTTCAGGTTAGATTTATTTGTCATATTTTCATATTGTTTTCATCATTCTTAGTTGAACAGGTCTCTCTTATAAATGAGTCCTTGAGGCTCAATGGGATCAACATGTCTAAATACAGGTTGAATGAATATGCAAAATCAACACAAGGTCAACAATGCAATGAAATGCTTAGGACGAGAAGAACCGTCGCGACACGCAAAAAAAGAAAAACAACAACAAGAAATATCAAAGCATGCAGCAAAAATACTGAAAACATACTAAAATGCTACTAAAATACTAAAAACATACTAAAAATACTACCAAGTTTCACTGCTAGGATAAGGTAAATTGAGGATTTATTTCTCACTTAGAGAAACTGGTCCAGATGACATGAGTTAACCTTTTTTTTATCTACCTTGTTGATTGAGCTTACAAAACTTTTTCTGAACCATTTTGCCATGGTTGTCCTCAGACTGTTTCTGTAAGTAGCAAGTTGGTCATCTGGCCTAAAACATTTGATTGTTGTACATGATGATTGATTGTTTTGGACGGGTGTGCTCTGTTTGCATGTGTTAAAAACCTACTTCTGAGAATCCGACAGGAGTTTGGCTTGAAACACATCAGTGAAGGCTAGCTATGAGACAGATCTGGTTTGCAGGCCGTAGACTGATGAAGTCCTCTGGATGGGGGACGAAATGTTTCTCACTTAAAAAAACTGGTCCAGATGACATGATTTAACCTTTTTTTGTTCTTATAGAACACGTCATTGTCCTCTTGTTAAATTCCTCCTCTACATACTCGTCGTAAAATTCATTGGTTTACCTTCATTTATAAGATGCTGCTGGGTTATTCACCTCCACTTTTAACTCATCTACTGCAGCTAGCACCACTTTTGAAGTATAACACCCGATCCTCTCAGTATTTGTGGTTATCAACTCTGCAGACCAAGTCTGGCTTTGCCTCTGCTGCTCTATCTGACTGGAATCTGCTTCAAAAAACTTTGGGTCTGACCTCCATTCTCTCAGGTTCTAGTTTAAAAAATAATTTAAAAGCCGTTTTTAAAGACACCGTACTTGCAAATGTTTTCATGCTTAGTATTGTTGTCATTCAACTTTGACAAACTGTTGTTAATGTAATTTGTTATTTCTTGTCTTGTTTGTTATTGGTTATTGTATTTTATAGTTTTGCCTAACTGTATTGTTTCCTTTCCCATGACCATACAAGTACCTGTTGGTGCTGCCAGGACAGCTCTGTAAATAAAAAAAATGTTCTTAGGGGTTATGCCTAGTTAAATAAAGGTGAAATAAAAATGAAAGTGTCATCAACAAACCAATATACCATATTTTTTTGCTGTATAAGTCACAATTTTTGCATAATTTGCATAATTTGCATAATCTGCGACTTATACACCAAAGCGACGTATTTATGGATTTTTTTAAACCATATTTTTAAACCAATTTTTGGCTGAGATATGACCGTTTTCATTCATTCTGAATGAAAAAAAATGAACACTACCATTTACAGCCGCTAGATGGCACTCGACTGGCAAGGCATGCCATTGTGTCATATAATAGGTAAAAGTGGCTATTAGTGGCTTTGTATTAAAACATGTTATAGAATGTATAAAATAGTAACAAAGCAAAGGGCTGCATACCAATAGATTGTTATGGAAGCGTTTAACTGTTTAACATATCAATGACACGTAATGACTTGTCATGTATTATCTGGCACTTTTAAGTGGGTATACTGAAATTCTTAAACTTTTCTAGTGGGTATACTCCATATACCCGAGTATCAAGACTACACCACTGGCGACACATAATAGATGCAATGTATACATCAAAGCGACATATTTATGGATTTTTCCACTTTAGTAGACAAATATGGACTGATGCAACTTATAGGGTGGTGCGACATGTACGGCGGGAAATATGGTACAGCAATGGCTTTGACAAGCAAAGGCCTTAATTTATCCTGTTTACCTTACTTGGGGTGATGAACAGATTATGAAACACACTATCTAGTGGCAATAACAGTGAGTATCAAGTTTTATTAAATTACCTTGAGTGAATCAGACGTTGTGGCCTGGACAATCAATGACCTTGTCTAACATTTGGCCTTGATTTGTGACCTTGATTGTAAAGCTGGGGTGATGAAAAGTGTATATGACACTCTGTCTAGTGATGGTGCAAAAGTGTATAAAGTTCAATAAATTATCTTTAGTGGATCAGAAATTATGTGCCATACAAGAGTAATATGTATGGAAACTATACCATATTTTTAGGCACTTTTGTGATTTCAATTCAGTTTATTTATGTTGCACCAAGTCACAACAAAATTTATCTCAGAACACTGAACAAAAACATTCACATACCAAAAAAAAGCCAATTAGTAATGTTATTTATCTAAAGAAGATTAGATTTAGTGATTATGAATGATGTTTTGTATATTTACCTGTGCCAAGGATGGTATGGATGTTTTTCCGTAATGTTGGTTTGTTTGTCTGTCTGTGCACAAGGTTACTCAAAAGGTTATGGACATATTTTCATGAAATTTTCAGAAAATGTTGCGGTTGTCTCAAAGAAGAAATTAATTGATTTTGCTGCTGATCTGGATCACCGTCCAGATCCTGGAACATTTTTAAAGGATTCTTGTCTGTCTGTGCACAAGATGTTACTACACGAGAAATAGTGTCTTGTGAGAGGTGTGTGCTCTCTGAGTGCTTCTAGTTTTATATATTTTCTGTTAGAAAATACCAAAGCCATTATCTCAAAGGGCTGCAATTGTTAGCGACTGATTGGAGACAAAAAATTGCAGGAAAAAAGCAAAATTTTTTACTTACAGTCACACATAATTTGTACTTCACGAAGGTACATAACTGCAAAAACAATTGCTATTTTGATGTACCAGTCCTGTGCATGAGGTATATTTTATTTTGTCACCAAGTGTCTGAGTTCTGTTTCAATTTGATCACAAATTATTCTTTGTCTCCAGTCACTTGGGTTTGGTTTGGTAGGTTATTAGACCCTACTAAGGTTGCCTCACATTTCTCACTATTTTTGATTCACAGAAAATAATGGGGTCGAAACACCAGTGACAACTGACTTTTTGAGCAGAAGTTAATGCAAAATTTTTAAAAAGGTTCAAAATACATATGACTCAAGTGCAAGACTCAGTAAGGAATGCAAGAAAACTTGAACTCTTGCCAGCTACAGGCAGGAGGTGGAACACCTGGAGAGCTGGTGCAAAGAGAATAACCTTCACATCAGTGTGAAGAAGACAAAGGAGATGATTGTGGACTTCAGAAGGAGCAAAAACACCTACACCCCCCTGAACATAAGAGGATCTGCGGTGGAAGTGGTCTCCAGCTACAAGTACTTGGGTGTACACCTGAATAACAACCTCAGCTGGAGCAACAACACCACCAGCCTGATCAAGAAAGCTCATCAGAGACGAGCTGGTCTGGGAAGCTCAGTCCTCACCTCCTTCAACAGGTGTGCAGTGGAGAGCATCCTGTGCTCCAGCATCAACGTGTGGCATGGAGGCTGCACAGCTGCAGAAAGAAAAGCTTTGCAGAGAGTGGTGAAGGCTGCTGTAAGGATGGTACCATTTGCTGTTTCTGTTTGTGTCTGTGTTTCCCTAGTGTTTCCTCGTCAGTTTAATTGGTGCCACCTTTGTCTCGTCACAGCTGTTGTAATCATGTCTTGTCTTGTCTTTGTATATAAGCCTCCTGTTCTGTGTTGTTCCT
>NC_056520.1:22758649-22771149 GCF_014905685.2 Nematolebias whitei
GTCCTGTCTGCACTACTGGGTTCGTTCCTGTCCACAAAATCCTGACAGCTGCACAGAAGTCTGTTGGAGTCAGCTTCCCCACTATCAGACATCTACACCTCTAGATGCAGGAAAAGGGCCACCTGCATCATGAAGGACCCCACTCACCCAGCACACACACTTTTTGCCCTGCTCCCCTCAGGTAGAAGGTTGAAGAGCATTAAGTGTACAGTAGAACCACTAGACTGAGGAACACCATCTACCCTGAGGTTGTTAGACTCATGAATCTCTAACCAGAATAATCACTGTGAAAAATCACATCATGTTGCTGCTGATCTCTTTCAATGTTGATGTGTTCATGCGTGCTCATCTGCTCACACAGACTCATGTTCATGTTTGTACTGATGTTCGACGTAATGTTTTTATGCTTTTAGTGCTTAGTGTATATTTAGTTGATGTTTTTCTTAGTTCATATCTTAGATGTTATAATTGTTTTTCTTTTACATTTTATAGTTGGATGTAACTGGGACCCTGTGTACATAATTTCACTCCACCACATGTACCACATCAGGTGTGAATGACAATAAAGAAACTCTGACTCTCTCTCTCTCTCTCTCTCTCTCTCTCTCTGACATTTCCTCTTAAAATATTCACAGGTTTCTTGAACCCATCTCAAACCTTTCTTGCCTTTTGTAGCCAGATTTGGTACAAAGCAGTCAAGATTTGTCCATTTTCAAGCATTACACACAAAAATAAGGTGTAATTTTCCAAAATTGTACACAAATCATGGCAGGCATATCTTGTTGGTCACTTGGTCACTTATGTTTATATTTTAGTGAAATTACAATGGAAATAAAAGCATATTTTCTTGCAATACTGAGTCAAGTTTTGTTGTCGACTGGTCTCCACAGTCCCAGAGAGGTACCGCCCTATAAGTCATATCAGTCCAAATATGTCTAATAAAGTGGAAAAATCCATGAATAAGTCACTTTGCCATATACGTCACATCTATTATGCATCACCGTTGACGCGTCGTGTTTGTTATGCGTCACCGCTGACAACCCAGAAATGTGGGCCGGCGTTGTGCCAAAAATGGATTGGCTGCCAAATGGCGGGAGCATGCACGGGAGGACTTTAACAAGAATTTAACAAGATAAACACTTAAAAACAATTATTTGTTTTGAAATTATAGTAAAGGTGTGTCTCAGTCTAACTTTTCCATAATAAATGCACTTTGACGGTCAAATCAGCTGTATCCTTCCTTAGATAGAGAACTTTACTCAATGGCTTTTCTATCTATGTGAATGTTCCTGTAAAGTGCCATGCGACAACTTTGCTGTGATATGGCGCTATATAAATAAACTGAATTGAATTGCATTTCAAAACCGGATTCGCGGAAGCGGGCACAGGCACGCGCAGAGGGATGATTCCCTGTGCATTTCTTTGAAATTTAACAAGATAAACACTTAAAAACATTTATTTTGTTGCTCAAAATTATAGTAAAGGTGTGTCTCAGTCTGATGCCCCCAGTATAATACTCCTGTGTACGTCCATACGCGGAGGTACGCACGTATGTATGCGGGCATGTCCGTGCAAAGCTCAATTTTTACGACCACATACGCGTACTCAGTGTCACATAATAAACTGCCCAGCGACGGACTGTTTTGTTTGCAACACAAATGTATTAAATTCCCCTTCTTCATCCCTGATCTGGCCTTTTCTTTTTCTTTTTTTTTTTTTTCCAAGAGGCAAGTGATCTCTTCCTCCTCCGTTGATGCCATGACTGAAATGGTGAGAAATGAAGGAATTTGTCACGAGCGAATTAAACTCGGGTCCAGCATGTCTGCGGGAGGGTCTGGAGATTTCCTGGTGGGCTGGTCTGATGGGTGGACTGCAGGGCCAGCGCTCCCTGTTTTTTTAAATTTTTTTAGATCTTTTTATTAACAACATATAAACACAGAATACCGCTGTGGCTGAGGCTGCCAGCGCTCATTTTTTTTCCCGACCTGTCAATCACTCCAGTAGGCGTATCAGCAAATGATCAATCAGCTAACTCAATTTGTCCCGAAGGTAAACGCCCCTTGTCTGTGAAGCTGTTCTGCAGCTGCTCAGGGTGTACGCTCGAGTATCAAGTCTGAACCCTCTGCGTACAGTACACGCGTACGTCCGTTGGGGGCTTAACTTTTGCTAAATAATTGCACTTTGACAGTCAAGTCAGCTGTAGTTCAAATGCTGATTAGCGGAAGTGGAAGTGCGCAGAGGGACGAGTCGCTGCTCATTCCTTCAAAATTTAACAACAGAAGCACCTAAAACCAATTATTTGTTTGCTTGACTTTATAGCAAAGGTGTGTCTCAGTTGAACTTTTACTTAATAAATGCATTTCAATGGTCAAATTAGCTGTATTTCAAAAGTATTCGCAGCCTCGGTGCTCTGGGAGCGTGCAGACAGGGAGGAAATCAGGAAGGAGGAATGCTGCACATTTCTTAAAAATTTAACAACGGAAGCACCTAAAACAAATATTTGTTTGCTTGACATTATAGTAAAGGTGTGTCTCAGTTTAACTTTTACTTAATAAATGCACTTCAGTAGTCTAATTAGCTGCACTTTGCTGGGGCGGCGCAGCGAAATGAAGCTGATTTGACATTTGCTCCAAGCGAACTGGATGAAGGTGGCAGGCTATGGCAAGCCGATTGTGTCATTAATAGCCACTTTTACCTATTATATGAAACAATGGCATATTATACTACTCTAGTATCATCTAGCGGCTTAAAATGGTAGTGCTCAATATTTTCAATCAGAATGAATGAAAATGAAATTGGTTTATAAATATGGGAAAAAAATCCATAAATACATCGCTTCGGCCTATAAGTCACAGGGCATGCAAATTATGCAAAAAAAAAAAAAAAACACAACAAAAAAACGCGACTTATACGTCGGAAAATACGATACTATCTTAAAGAGTGCATGCTGGATTTTCCTTTTCTTCACTGCTTAAACCGTTATATGCTGAGGTTTGTGCATTGTTTGTGTGTTGTTGGCACCACATCAGTGCCCCTCCCCCACCAAGACCCACTAACTGCGTGTCATTGGGACGCTGGCAGCGTCATCCCAGGGGAACTCATTATAATCAACAGAGAAGAGAGGGCCCCAGACAGGTCAGGACAAACTGCACTGCTGAGCTGCATAGTGATGCTTTCCGCTCTGTCTTTATGTCTGTTTGGTTTGGCTGCATGTCAGTTCATCTGAGTAGATGGCAGATGAGAGATTGGCCCGCTCAAGCACTTGACAACCATGGTGAATGCTCGTAGGCTCACGCGCGCACGCACAAATACATGTAAAGACACATGTGCAGGCCCAGTGCTTACCCGCTGACATTCCCCACTCCATTACTGAGATATTTGCATTTACTCGTTCTCTGAGTTCTGGCGTATCGTATTCTCACAAAGTTTTCATGTAAGATCAGGCGCGCTTTCGCTAAAGGGTTGACAGTCACCTCCATGTCAGGCTACAGTCATCCTTTGTGATGTATGACAATAAGAGAGGGGAAAGAGCAAGGTCAGATCGCTGCCACCCATGAGACACTCATTAAACGCTTATGAACCTCAAGTGGAATCCTGCAGATTCATAAATGTGTGTCTTTGGCGGTGTATGTCCTTTTCATTCATTTATACTTATGTCTCTGTGTATAAATATAACAGCATGCCTAGATGTTTAATTCATCTGCTGAAGAAATTAAGTAGAAACTGCCATGAAAAGCAAGACGATCACATAAATGCATGTGACCGTAAGTTAGCAACATATCAACGGAACCAGTGGACAGATTGTAAATGTATATTATTGAATGTATATTTACAATTGATTAACTTATGGAGTCAACCCAAGGTTCAAAATGTAATATTCAAAGGTATCCACAAGGATACCTTGTGGTATCCTAAGGTTGCCACAGCTAATAGACATTCTCTGACACCAAAATGACAATAACACAAGTAGTTCTACAGATATTGAGATGACGGTGCGGTGGTGGCTGAGTGGTTACAGCAGCTGTCCTCCAATGCGAGAGTTGCGGGTTCGAATCCACCAGCAGTCACATGCCAAAGTGTCCCTGGGCAAGACAATGAGACATTGCCTTCAATGTGTGTCCCATTGGTGTATGAATGTGATCTTGCACTGATTAGACTTTGTATAGATCTAGTAGAGTGCTGTATGGATGGGTAAAAGAGGGCACAGATTGTAGTGTAAAGCGCTTCGAGTATCTTGATTAGATAGAAAGGCACTACATACTGTATGTATGGTCCATTTACCATTTTTCTCACTGGAAGATCTACACAGTTCCTGCTGCATAGGAAAAGCTCACAACATCTTAAAGGACACATGTCACCCTGGACCAGATCTGTTTAAACTGTTAGGGAAAAGGTACAAATCAGCCAAGACAAGAACAAACAGATTTAAAATAGTTTTAATCCATCACCTATTGCTGAACTTAACAAAAGCTGTAATAAGGACTGAATAAGGGACAACTAGTGTACCGGTATCAATCTGCTTGTGTTGCACATTTGGATTGTTTAAAATCTGTAATTATTACCTTTTATACAGTTTAGATTTATAGATATTTTTTGTTTTTTAATATACTATTTTTACTTTTGCTCTGCAAACCCAAATTTTGTTGTATTTAGGTGCAATGACAATAAAGGTCTATCCAATTCTATCTCATTGTTGTTCCCCTATGTCACATAAAGATTTGGGACTCTCCTACCCTTTGGTATTATTGCACCAAGGAGTAGGGGTGGAAAACTTGTAGATTGCTCTGACACTGTTTAAAAAAACCTTTTTTGAGTAAAGAAAATGTAAAAAAATAAAATAAAAAAAGCCAGTACCTTATGTTTGGGAACATTGGAATGAGACATAAGTTTCATTGGTGGTGCTAATTAGGAAATAACTGTTACATAATTGCTTCATGGCTTTTCCGTATGTAGCTTAACTGCCAATTCATCATTGTCCCTGGGAGGTCTCATCTGCGCAGAGTTCAGATTTCTGCTGAAATTGATGGCGAAGGGCGAAGGAGGCCAGAGATGCTGTTATTGCTCAACAAAAGCCTGTGGACACATAAAAAGTTTATCGTCTAGGCGAGCAGAGAGTAAGCTTGCTAATAACTCAAGGCCATCGCAGCGCCGTCCAGTGAAGTCTGATTGAGTCCATATATCAAAGGGTGCATGTGCATGTTTCCGTACGTACCGAAGAGAGCGAGACCGAGAGAGCTTGACGTCTGGCTTCGCTTTCAGGCAACAAGAAAATCACACAGGAGCTCGGGACTTTGGTATAATTGGGAAAGCGCTGTGAGAAATGCCAGGTTGAAGGAGTTGGGGGGGAGGCATCCCGGTCACAGGAGCTCAGTCTGAGAGCAGGAAGCCAGCGGGGTGTAGGCTGTTTTTCTAACCATCGAAGGGGGGGTGGCAGCCATCATGAATGGATGAAACAGCAGGACAGGCGGCTTGATTGGAAGCAACCGGAACCTGTTTGTTGTTTTAAAGAGCCTCCTTTCTCTGTGTGTGTTTATGCCTCGCTCCATCTCTGTGTAATTAGGCTGCTGGCTGGAAGAATGATCAGCTGTCATCCCCAGTGGTGGCCCTCCACCGCCTGAATGTCAACACTGTCTGAGACCTCCTGTCTGAGCAGGCAGCACACTCAATTAGAGACACTCAGTCACTGCAGGGGCTGTAAGGACAAACACACATTTACACACACAAGCACTTTTTACTCATCTATCCATGCACATGCTTAGTTTTGATCCATCCCAGTGGTTTACGGTGGCTGTTTTAATTCAATTAAATTAAATTTAGCATTCAAGCCTAAATAATAAAATGAGATTTTATGCTCGGAGTATGTGTGATTGACGCTTAGCTACCACCACAGCAAAGTTTAGCTTGATGTCTATAAATTTGACTTAATTATAGTCATTATTTGTGTTTTCTAATGTGTGAAAAGTAGGGTGGTGGCCATCTTGAATTGAGTTGGCTTCCAAAGATTTTATAACCGTTTCCTAAAAGAGTAATTAAAATCTGTCCGGTGGTCCAGAGATATTTTGCTAACAAACAGAGTTGACTCCAAACAGGTAAGGGGTGTCAAGCTGAGCTACAAAAAGGTGAAAAATGAAAAACTTGGTTCAAACCAAGGGCTAATTTCAATCACTACAATAACTCAAGTCACCACACATCTTTTCTTGGTTGTAAGTTCCTGAGTAAGAGTTTGATCGGCTACTTTTGACGTTCTCTGATGTTCTTTCCACATCAAAATAATTAAAAAAAAATTAATTCCCCCCTTTTATTTTACTTAAAAGTTGGCCAACCTTTATGAGAAGTCAACAAAGTCCATGCTCAATAATCCAGATATACAATCCAACATTTTTCAGTCAGGTCATCTGGACAGTTTCTTTTTTTTTTGTGCTGAAACATTTCACCTTCCATCCAGAAGGCTTCATCAGTGAAGGAAACGCACAACACAAAACTGATTCTTCTCCAAACAGCTTACTCCAAAGTGGAACAAACCAGTTATGTTGGTGCTAAGATGGTGTCTTTGGCACACCCCCTCCTCCAGTGCCAGCCCTCTTCCTCGTCGACAGTCATGTCAAACTGGTTCAAAACCAACAAAGTCCATGCTCATTAATTCAGGTATACAATCCAACAAATTTTAGTCAGGTCATCTGGACAGTTTTTTTTTTTTTTAATGCTGAAACGTTTCACCTTCCATCCAAAAGGCTTCATCAGGGCTGGAACCGGATGAGGGGGCATGCCAAAGAGACCATCTTAGCACCAACATAACTGGTTTGTTGCACTTTGGAGTAAGCTGTTGGGGGAAGAATCAGTTTTGTGTTGTGTGTTTCCTTGACTGATGAAGCCTTCTGGATGGAAGGTGAAAGGTTTCAGCACCAAAAAAAAAGAAACTATCCAGATGACCTGACTGAAAATTGTTGGGCTTCATGAGAAGTCTACTCTTCCATGTTTGAATATTCATGAGAAATGTGTGTTTTAAGTAATCTTTCTTGAGATAATACAGTTGTTTTATTTTCTCTTTTAAAAGGAAACTTTTGAGGCAGAAAAATAACTTTAGATTTATTTAATAAGGCCCTTATGAAAAAACAAGGCCAAGAGTTAGAACCACCTCTTCCTTGAGAGGTGGACCAATCTTTGTTGCAACACAGTTATGTTTCACTTTAAGAAAGAGAGAGGAGAAGAACCTGCAAGCGACGTCTCAAGAGAATCAAGAGACAAAAAGAAAAGATGGAGTTTACAGAAACCAGCACCTGACTGGCTGACCAGAACAAGAACCAGGCTGGCATTGATCAGAGCCCAGCACCTTCCCAGTGTGAACAACTGTGAGTTATCAATCCAGAACAGTTATCCATCAGAACCAGGTCCAGAGGGAGGATTAGGGTCTTCCATAGCCAAGGTAACTCGGGAGATTTCTCAGCTTACGAGCTGCCATCTGCACCGACCTGCCTGGTACCTCCGGAGGCTGTTCAAACTGGACAACTCGTGGTTTCATCTGTTTACTGGTGACACAACATCACATTAATTGCAAATTTAAACAGAGTTTAGCTTAGAAATAAACCAGTCCAAAGTCTGACTTTGAAATTTTACTAATTTTACTCATTAATTAGACCAAAGCCATTTGATTGTTGTTAATTTTTTGTCATGCATATATATATAATCATATTCGTTTATTTCACTATCTACTGTATATCACAGATTATTATTTATATATTTTTTTAAAATACATTAAAATCATAATTGAATCTGTGCTTATTTTGGCTTATCTGTGTGTATTAATTGATTTGATATTCTTTAAACATGAGAAAAAGGATTCACATTCATTTTACATTATTTTGGAGTAAATAGAGACTGATTTTCTTCTCTAAGAGAGAGGTGGTGCCCAAAAACGAGGTTATTTGCATAATACGTGTATATTTTATGAGCTTAACTTTCTTATGAAAATCAAAACATATATTTACACCCCATATTGCTATACTTTTAAGAAAAATGAGGGGTGATAAAAAGTATCTTGCATTAAAATCATCATCTTGGGGGCCAGATGAGATGTTTACAGGGGCCCCATTTGGCCCCTGGGCCTTGAGTTTGACACATAAAGGTCTAAAGTCTGTTTTCGCTTACTGTGGGATGACTTTGGGATGAGCCTCAGCTACTACCACACCATATTTTTGCTCAATATCTGCGTAAAGAGGGGAGTGGTGGTGCAGAGGTTAGAGAAGGCAAGCCTATAATCGGAAGGTAGCTGGTTCGACTCCCCGGACTGACAACGTCAAAATGTGCTCCACCCTCCTTTGCCCCATGCTGGGCCCTTGAGCAAGGCCCTTAACTCCCACCATCTGCTCCCTTGGCTGCCCTAGATGGCAGCTCTGTGCTCCACACAGATGGCTGGTGTAGCTCGGTGGTCTGTGGTTGAGTCAGGAAGGACATCCGGCGTAAAAAAATTGCCAAATCTTTGTGCGAGTTAGTTCGCTGTGGTGACCCCTGAAGAAGGGAGCAGCTGAAAGAAGAAAAAAGAAAAATATATGTTGAGTTATTCAGACGTTTGTGTTTTTCACAGTCAGCTAGCTTTGGCAGCCATCTTGAATGGTCCTGACTCCAAATAGATGTGATAAATAGATCGATAGTGACTAGTTATTGTATGTTTCAATAAAATCCGTCCTGTGATTCATGAAATATTTTGCTAACGTACGGATTAACATGCACACATTTCCAGGACATAAAAGTATCTTTTACAAACTGTGACTTTCCTGCATCAGTGGGTATCCCTCCACAGGCTAACAGGCTTACTCATGGATAAAAGTGGAGTTAAGCAGAGACGCCTCCTCAACTCTCCATCCGGCCACATCAAAGTGCCTTGAGTTAAAAGGTGAAGCACCAAGACACCCCCCCGTCTGTATCCTTCTGGAGAAATATCCTCTCCATTCCTTGCAGAAGATTCACTGTTTTATGTCGAACACGACACTTTTAATGATTTCAGATGGCCAGAGAGGTCAACACAGAAAATCATACCAAGGGGTCTAAAAAAGTTAAATCTGGTCCTCTGGACATTCAAAAAAAACAAACAAAACAAAGCAAAACAACAAAAAATGTAGAAACGTTTCGTCTCTCGTCCGAGAGACTTCTTCAGTCTGAGGTGCTGTTTTCAGCTCAGTCTCTTAAATAGCACCTTCTCAGAGTGGATCAACCAGTTTTGCTGCTGACAACCAAAACCAGCTGATCACATGCTCAAGAAGGACCATCAGCCTAACAATGGATCATTAGCACACTGATGGCTGTTTACTGTTCACAGAGGGCTGAGTGATACTAGCAATCACAGCATTGTAAGAGGGGGACAGTTGAACACGTAGGCCTCCACCCCTGTTTAATGATGGACGGTTTCTTTTCACAAAGATGGCCTCCTTTACTCCTCTCTCAAACCGTCGTTCCTCTCTATCCAGGATGTGCACATCTTCATCCCTGAAAGAGTGACCGCTGGCCTGGAGATGAGTGTAGACCGCAGAGTCCTGGCTTGATGATGTTGATCTTCTGTGCTGGGCCATCCTTTTGGCCAGTGGCTGTTTTGTTTCCCCGATGTAAGACTGATCACAGCCCTCCTGACACTGAACAGCAGTTCAGCCTACGTGTTCAATGGTCCCCCTCTTACAATGCTGTGATTGCTAGTATCACTCAGCCCTCTGTGAACAGTAAACAGCCATCAGTGTGCTAATGATCCATTGTTAGGCTGATGGTCCTTCTTGAGCATGTGATCAGCTGGTTTTGGTTGTCAGCAGCAAAACTGGTTGATCCACTCTGAGAAGGTTCTATTTAAGAGACTGAGCTGAAAACAGCACCTCAGACTGAAGAAGTCTCTCGGACGAGAGACGAAACGTTTCTACATTTTCTGTTGTTTTGCTTTGTTTTGTTTTTTTTTGAATGTCCAGAGGACCAGATTTAACTTTTTTAGATTTTTCTACCTGGATTATTGAGCATGCATCAGGATATACCAAGGGGTGAACGTGAAGGAAAATTTTAAATCTTCTCTTGTGTTAAAAAAAAATAAAAAATTGTTTTCATCTTTTAAACTCTCAAAAACATCTAGATTATTGCCCACCGTTGAAAGTTAGGAACATTTATGTTTTAGCCTCTTTCATGTTTTTGTATTTTTCTGTTAGCGAGATATCTCATGAACCACTGCAAGGATTTTAATGAAAGTTTGGAAATTAATCACTAATTAGTCATTTCCAGGGCAGCACGGTGGCACAACTGGTAGAGCTGCTGCCTCTCAGTGAGCAGGTCCCTGGTTCAAATCCCGATCCGGGGACCTTACTGGGTGAAGTTTGTATGTTCTCTTCGTGCATGTGTGGATTTTCTCCAGGTACTCTGGTTTCCTCCCACAGACCAAAAACATGCATGTTAGGCTGATTGGTAACTCTAAATTGTCCCTAGGTGTGAGTGAGAGACTGAACGGTTGTTTATCTTGTTTGTCTTCATGTGGCCCTGTGATGGACTGGCGACCCGTCCAGGGTGTACCCCGCCCCACGCACAATGATTGCCAGACATGGGCACTGGCGACCCCCGTGACCCAAAATGGAAGAAGCGGGTAAAAGATAATGGATGGATGGATCGATGGATGGATGAATGAATACATTGAAGCAATGTATTTATGGATTTTTTTTCCATATTTATAACCCAATTTTTGGCTGAGATCTGTTGATTTCATTAATTCTGACATGGAAAACATTGAACACTGCCATTTTCAGCCACTAGATGGCACTTGAGTAGTATGGCATGCTGTTGTGTCATGTAATGGGTAAAAGTGGCTATTAATGACACAATCGGCTTGCCATACATGCCACCTTCACCCAGTTCCGGGATCATGCCTGGAGCAACCGTCAAATCAGATTCATTTTGCTGCGCTGCCCCGGCGAAATACAGCTAACTTGACCATTAAAGTGCATTTATTAAGTAAAAGTTCAACTGAGACACACCTTTGCTATAACGTCAAGCAAACAAATAATTGTTTTAGGTGCTAATCTTGCTAAACTTCAAAGAAATGCACAGCATTCCTCCTTCCTGATTTCCTTCCTCTGTGCACTCCCGGAGCACCGAGGCACCAAATACTTTTGAAATACAGCTCATTTGACCATTACGGTGAATTTGGGGGCCAAGATGGTGTAGAAGCAACCCGAAAGTCCCAAGTTCGATCCCCAGTCATTGAACATCTCGTGGTGTCTCTGAGCAGCACGTCTTATCCCCAAAATGCTCCCCGGACGCTTTCAATAGCTGCCCACTGCTCCACCTGCTGGTAAATGGGTTAAATGCAGAGACCCAATTTCGTCATTGTATGGGAACATACAATGATGACAACACGTAACACCTTATTATTTATTAAGGAAAAGTCAAAGTGAGACACACCTTTACTATAAAGTTGAGCAAAAAAATAGTTTTTAGGTGGTTATCTTGTTAAAGTTCGAAGAAATGCACAGCGAGTCGTCCCTCTGCGTGCTCCCGCTTCCGCAAATCGGCTTTTGAAATGCAGCAGATTTGACCGTCAAAGTGCATTTATTAAGGAAAATTTAAACTGAGACACACCTTTACTATAATTTCGAGCAAACAAATAATTGTTTTTATGTATTAATCTTGTTAAATTCTTGTTAAAGTCCTCCCGTGCACGCTCCCACAGCCGCCATTTGGCAGCCAATCGATTTTTGGCACAACACCGGCCCACATTTCCAGATTGTCAGCGATGACGCATAATAGATGCGATGTATACAGCGAAGCAACTTATTTAAGTTTTTTTCCACTTTATTAGACATATCTGGACTGATACGACTTATATGGCAGAAAATACGGTAATGTATTTTGAGCATATCTCACATTATACAAGATTATTTCCAAGGTTTGACCAAATCAGCTCCAACAAGGACTGCTCGGCCTATAATTTCTCATTATATTGTCACCTAAAAGAAATAAAAAATAAAAAAAATCAAGTGAGCCTCATCTCTTAAGAAGGGCTTTCTGCTTGTTTTTGCTTAATTTCTTACCCGACTCAGCATCATTTTCTTAGACAAATTGCAGACCTGCTGCAGACCATCTGGAAATGTTCAGGCTTCCTTATTTCAGCGATTTAGCTGATGCTATTACCCTCAGCGACGTATGATAAAGTAGGCAGGTAGAGGTTTATTACTTTAAAAAAACTAAGCAGTTGCTCAGGGAGGCTGTTAGATCCAGCGTTTTAGTTGCATAATAATCCTGCCTCATCGTGAATCAGTGCACATGCACACCTTTAATTGTTTTCTCCCTGTTTTGCAATTTCCTGCCCTCTTCTGCTGACAGGCAGGTAGATGTGCAGTTCTGCAGGTGCTGGAGTGGGGGCATTAAGTTTAGAGGGATGGAGGGACTTTGTGGGCCCAGTGGAAATTGGAGCTCTCCATCTTAGTCCTCGGGCCAGGTCTTTCTGTGTATATCTGTGTAGGTTTGTCTCTGTGTGCAGTGCC
>NC_056520.1:22776149-22787750 GCF_014905685.2 Nematolebias whitei
TGTCTGGCAGGTGCTTAAATACCCCATCAGGCAGTCCTCCTCAGAGTGGCAGCAGGTGGAGTGAGTTGAGGTTAATTGGCTGTGGAAGGAAGAGTGAGTGACAGACAAAAAACCCAGGAATCCCATACCTGGTTACAACACTGACAAGCTTTAGCTAAAGGAAAGTGCAAATTTTCCCTATGGGGTGTGCGAGTATCAATGGGATTTCCTGAGTGGCGATCAGGCCTCTCTTAGTCCCAATCCTATACCTATTGTTAGAGCATCTGGTAGAGAAGGACTTAGATGTACAGACTCTCACAGCACAAGTATGGTTGCACCAGGAAAGTAGACAGATACTTCGATTTCCTAGTTTGCTGGCTTAGAAGACTGACACGATTTGTACCCCACGTGGATAGGACTAATTGTTTCCTACCAGTATTGTGTCATCTCCTCCTGCTGGTGTGGGGTATTGAATGTGAAATTGATGATGCTTTACGAAGAGATCACAATGTCATCTGCAAACATTGTAGTATACTGGGATTCCTGCCTGACCTCATCTGTTAGTCGGTCCATCACTACTGTAGAACAAAGAACAGGCTCAGAGCTGATCCTCAGTACATTCCCACCTCCACCTTGAAGCTATCTGTCACTCCTGAAGCACATCTCACCACTGTCCTGCTATCCTCATACATGTCCTGTACCAGTCTAACATACTTCTCTGCCACTCCAGATTTCCTCATGCAATACCACACCTCCTCCCTCGGCACCCTGTCAAATGCTTTTTCTAAATCCACAAAGACACAATGGAGTTCTTTCTGACCCTCTCTGTACTTCATCAGCATCCTCAAAGAAAAAAATGGCATCTGTGGTGCTCTTTCGTGGCAGGAAACCATACTGCTGCTCACAAATTAGTTGCTTTGCCATTGATAAGTGACTCCACTCGGCTCTTGTCTTATCGGTTCTTCTCAGATGTAGATGATTTGCTACTGTGACTTGTTCCCCACTCTGTGGGCAGGATTGTTAATGCAAAGTGGTGGATCATAACAGGTCGTTGTGTTCGAGCCACTCCGGTCATTGTGGAGCTTTATCATCCTATAATAGGACTTGAATTTCTTACTGTAGATTATCCCAACACTGCTTATAAGTCCAGGTATAGCCATGCTGCACCATTATTTCAGATATCTCTTGGTAAATGTGCTAATTTCTTGTGGCATTGTTGGTCAACACAATGAGGAAGTGGTAGTTCAGATGCAGTTTGTAGTTTTGCTGAGCAGGTCATCAAGTGATGTAGTTCCACTGGTCAATCAACAGCTGCTGTCTGCTTATGTCAAAATAGTCCCTTGGCACAGTCCACTTGGAAGCTCAAATTTGGTGGTCCCCTAAACTGGGTTGAGTGGGGCTGGGTGTCGGCAGTGGGCAGGCCCTTAACTGGTGTGGTGTGGTGCAGAACCAATGAGAGATATAATAATAATAATAATAATATAATGTGTATGTATTGTCATCATTGTATGTTTCCATACAAAGACAAAACTGGCTCTCTGCATTTAACTCATCCACCACCAGGTGGAGCAGTGGGCAGCTTTTGAAAGTGCCCGGGGAGTAACAGGGGATATGTTTTCCTGCTCAGAGACACCTTGAGATGTGCAATGACCAGGGATCGAACCCAGGACCTTCAGGTCCTGAGTCGGCTGCCCTGCCCCTACACCATATCGAGCTGAGACTGAGGCAAAGTGCTAATTATCACGTCTACGTCTACAACTCTCTTCCAGATCTTCATTGTGTAACTCATCAACTTAATTCCCTTGTAGTTGCTACAACTCTGGTCATTACCATTGTTCTTAAAAGTGGGCACCAGCACACTTTTACTTAGTATTATCAGTCCTACACTCTTCACTTTCCTCTTCTCCCCTCTGACTCCTAACATTTTCCCTCCTTGTGGTTTTCGACTAACAGCACACTGATTGTCAACGGCACCAGTGATTCTCCTTCAATCACCATCTCCTTCAGTGACCATCTTTAGGTATCATGCTGCAAAAACAAAAAAAGTTGGATCTGCGGTGGAAGTGGTCTCCAGCTACAAGTACTTGGGTGTGCACCTGAATGACAACCTCAGCTGGGGCAACAACACTACCAGCCTGATCAAGAAAGCTCATCAGAGACTCTATTTCTGGTCTGGGAAGCTCAGTCCTCACCTCCTTCTACAGGTGTGCAGTGGAAAGCATCCTGTGCTCCAGCATCAACGTGTGGCATGGAGGCTGCACAGCTGCAGAATGAAAAGCTTTGCAGAGAATTGTGAAGGCTGCACATAAGTCTGTTCAATTCAATTCAGTTCAGTTAATTTATAAAGCACCAAATCACAACAGCAGTCATCTCAGGGCACTGAACAGTTGGAGTCAGCCTTCCACCATCACAGACATCTACACCTCTAGATGCAGGAAGAGGGCCACCTGCATCATGAAGGACCTCACTCACCCAGCACACACACTTTTTGCCCCGATCCCATCAGGCAGGAGGTTGAGGAGCATTAAATGTAGAACCACTAAACTGAGGAACAGCTTCTACCATGAGGCTGTTAGACTCATGAATTTCTAACCAGGATAATCACTGTGGAAAAAAAATATCACATCATGCTGTTGATTTATTTCGTGTTTCTGTGTTCATTCATGCTAATCTGCTCCCACAGTCTCATGTTCGTGCTGCTGTTCGGTGTATTGTTTTGATGCTACTAATGCTTAGCGTATTTTTAGTAAAAAAAATTCTTAGTTCATATTTTACTTTGTAGATCTTATTACTGTTTTTCTTTTGCATTTTATACTTTTGTTGGATGTAGCTGGGACCTTGTGTACACAATTTCGTTCCACCACATGTACCATATGTGATTCGTATGACAGCTAAAGAACCTTGAATCCTTGAAGCGATCTTGTAGTGTTGCTTGGGTGACCTGGCATGTATATTTTGACAAAAGTGTTTTATGTGGTGTATCCTCCCTAACACAACCCTCACCATTTAGCCGGGTTTAGGCTTGTGGCTTGTGTACCGTAAAGGCTCCAGTATACTCGGGCATATGGCAGTTCGCGGAGGTCCGCTCGTACAGAATTAGAGTCGAAGCGGACGCCCTCAGGGCATGTCCGTGCAAAGCTAAATTTTTACGACTGCGTATGTATACTCAGTGTCGCACATTAAACTGCCCGGCGACGGACTGTTTTATATGAGACGCCAATGTATTAAATTTCCCTTCTTCATCCCTGCTCTGGTTTAATGGCCTTTTCTTTTTCTTTTTTTTGCCAAAAGGCAAGCAATCTCTTCCTCCTCCGTTGACGCCATGACTGAAATGATGAGAAATTAAGGAATTTATCATGAGCAAATTAAAATCAGGTCCAGTGTGGCTGCAGGAGGCTCTGGTGGGCTGGTCTCATGTGTGGGCTGCAGGGCCAGCGCTCCCAGTTTTTCTTTATGTTTTAGAACTTTTTATTAACAAAATATAAACACAGAACACAGCTGTCACTTGGTGCCAGCTCTCATTTTCATTTTTTTGCGACCAGTCAATCAATCCAGTAGGCATGTCAGCAAATGACCAATCGGCAACCTCAATTTGTCCCGAAGGTAAACGCCCTTTGCCTGCAGAGCTGGCTGCAGCCGTTCAGGGTGGACGCTCGAGTATGAAGTCTCAACCCTCTGTGGACAGTGCCTGTCGGGTCGGCGTGAGTATACTGGAGCCTTAATGATTGGGTTGACCACCACAGCTAATCAAACTGCAAACACAAAAATGGCTACAGTCACATCAGATTTTACAGATTTTGAGCTAAAATTTGATGTGATCACCCCCAACCTATTGATCATGCAACTATATTGAATGAGATCGCACACATTATTTGTAAGGTTTAACCGTAATGTCTTCTACTCTACCATTACTCAACATTACATGGTCGTAGTATAAAAGTCTTGCACAAAAGGCAGCAGGTGATACGCATTTATTCAAAGAATGCTAGGCCTTTGTTTTCAAACACAAAGTATGCTTGATGCTATCACACTGAACCTCTTTGTACATTCCCAACAAAAAACATGTTAACATATGCAGTCATGGCAGCTCTGTGGGGGGACATAACTATGATTTATGTTTCATATCTTTCACCACATTACGGAAACATCATAACAGGCAAACTCTGGATTTAATTGCACATTACACACCACCAGGAGGATTCCCAAAGTTATTAGGATGTAAATATACCATCTGAAATTAAAAAGAACATTATGTTAGAGCAATGATGTCAGATTAGCATTCACACTGTGTCGAGAATAATGTAAAGCATAATATTAACACAAGAACTGAGTGATGACTTCCAATAAACAGCCATACTGTTGCACACCGAATTCTGCAAAACAACAAAATTCAGGCAAATTATTTGGAGAAAAGGAAAAGTTGATTTAAAAAAAAAGGCAGCATTTCATGAACTGGAATGTCTTTTTAGAAAACACTACTTGTATAACATAAATGAATAAGTAAGTCTTACTGGTGACAATATAAATTATAAGTAAGATCCATTTAGGTTTATTTCAGGCATTATATAACTAACTTTCACGTTATTAAGTCCACGTTTATCAGAACGAAGAAGAAAGAGGATTTACCATATTTTTTGCCCTATAAGTCACAGTCTTTTGCATAATTTGCATGCCCTGCGACTTATACGCTGAAAGGACGTATTTATGAATTTTTTTCCCCATATTTATAAACCGATATTTGGTTGAGATATGATCGTTTTCATTAATTCTGACTGAAAATATTGAACACTGCCATTTTCAGCCGCTAGATGGCACTCGAGTAGTGTGGCATGCCGTTGTGTCATGTAATAGGTAAAAGTGGTCTGATTTAAAAAACAAAAATTTTTTACCACAACTATCTCCAGGGGTTTTGAAGAGCATTGTCCTAAAAAGAGAAATATCCAGTTAGCGACAGGTGTAAGGACAAAATATGCCAGGTTGATGTCAGAGGAGAATGGGCTGGATGTGTTGATGACAAAAAAGACAACGTAAACCAAATAACCACTTGTTTCAAGCCAAGAAAACCATAGCTGAATACGACACGTCCAGCCTTGAAGCAAACAGGCGACAGCTTCTTAAGACCAGACTGTTGTAATTTTTTACATATTTAACTTTATTTACATTTTTTTTTCTCTTTAAAAACAGCTTTACAAATCATTGAAATACTATACGTTTTAACATTGAATTTTTCTTTCAATGTATTATTTTTAACTTTAAGCTGATGTTGGGCCTTTATCTATTGTTTTACTTTTTTCTTTCTTCTTTCAGCTGCTCCCTTCTTCGGGGGTCGCCACAGCGAACTAAGTCACACAAAGACTTAGAGATTGTTTTTACGCAGGATGTCCTTCCAGACACAACCACAGAGCATCGAGCTACCACAGTCCTGTGTGTGGAGCGGGGGGCTGCCCCACAATCTGCTCACCTGGGGGAGCAGATTGTGGGGAGTTAGGGGCCTTGCTCAAGGGCCCAGGGTGGGCAAATGAGGGTGGAGGCAGGTGTGGGTGTTTCACATTTCCCACCCACATTTTGATGTTGTCAGTCCAGGGAGTTGAACCGGCGACCTTCTGATCACAGGCTCACCTTCTCTAACCTCTGTGCCACCACTCCCCCAAGGTCTTCTGCAACTTTATCTTTTAACCACTTCTTTGCTGGAACTAACTTTTAGTCACTTTTCTCCAAATTTTAGCTTATAGCTACAGTTTCATTATTTTAGCTTTTGTTTTACTGGTTTTAGTTTTTGTTTGGAACCTTTTAAGGAATCAGTTTCAGTTCACAAATTTAATTTAAACATACCTTTTCCCCCTCTAGTTATGAGCAATATTGTGTATTTTCTTAAGGAAAAACTTTTCAACTTGAAAATCAAATCCTCAAATCTAACCTGCTTTTATGGACAAAAGTCTGTAATAGTAGAGTGCAAATGAAGAAGCTTTACCATTTTTGTATTCAATTTATTTTTTAAACTTTATCAGTTTTTTCACAATTGCTGATTGTTTTTGCACTGTGACAAAACGCAGTGCATTTACATGCACTCATCCAACACGACTTTGTCCATACCTTTATATCATATACAGTAGGTATGGTGTGGTATATATGAGACAGTAATGCATGCTTTCATAACAGGCTCAATTACTGCAGTGCACTTCTGTTTGGAATCGGTCAGACCTCTATTGCACGTTTGCAACTGGTTCAAAATGATGCAGCTCGATTCTTAACTGGTGCAGGTAAAAGAGAGCACATTAAACCGGTTCTGGCCTCCCTTCACTGGCTCCCGGTTTACTTCCGAATTCATTTTAAATCCTTCTGTATGTTTTTAAATCTCTTAATAGTTCTGCCTCCTCCAATCTCACTGATCTGCTGCAGCCATATGTCCCACAGCGATCTCTGAGGTCAGCAGACCAGATGCTTTTATTGGTTCCAGTCACTTGTTTTAAGCTCAGAGGGGACAGGGTTTTTTCTGTTACAGGTCTAAAACTGTGGAAGGAGTTACCACTGCATGTCAGGCAGGCTCCCTCTCATACTTGTATTCCCTGACTTTTGACACTGAGTGAGATGCTTTTAACTTTGTATTCTACAATGTTAGCAATTTAGTTCTTTTTTTAATTTTTTTATCTATTTGGATCTATGTATTGTATCCTGTGTCCTTTGCTTGTTTTGTTTTTGCTGTACAGCACTTTGGTTGGTCTTGTTGCTGTTTGTAAGTGCTTTTTAAATAAAGTGGTACGGTATGGTATACCTTTAATAAAAATAAAAAAAATATTGTGAACTGGCAGGATGATGGTTATTTTGATTGTTGTAAGTCGAATGCCGGAGAAATTAAAAATGAAGTAGAAAACAGAAATGTTTACCAGTTTGTAGTTCAAATAAAGAGACTCAAAAACAAAATACCTGGAACAGACCCTTAAATAGAAAGTAAAAAGAGTTTAATGAGCATGCTGTAATTTTCCAAATGGAGGGAAAAAAATATCATTCTTATATCATTTGGTTTGCATTATTTAAACTGCAGCAAGATTTCCTTTAGTCATAAAACAATTACCGCCCTTAAAAATATATATTTTACAAAGTGAATCATAAAAATAATACATTTTCTAGTGCATGTGAATCAGTGCACAACCCCTCCAAGAACTTTATTGTTCATGCAGACCAACATATAACAGGACTGCCACGTTTACAGGGCCATTTTAAATTGATTCTTCTTGCAGGTATAACATCCTGTCACGATGACACACTGCAATTAAACAGCAGCGCTCCGCCGGCGATGAGCTGTCATCGCCCAGCTTTGTCACAGGTGTATGGGGCAGCTGCAGGTATAATTGCTAAAGGCCTCTGGGATGGATCTTAACCCCGTCTCCTGACGACAATAGGCTTCACCAGAAGACTGACTTTAAATGGGGACTTTCAATAAAAACGGTTGAACAGCAGTTGCCAAATTAACTGCAACTTCCCCCCTATTTTGCCATCTGATGTGTGTGAAAATGTGCAAATGCTTGTTGGGAAGTGTGCCTAATGTTGTAGATAATCTGTCCATTATGTGAGTTCAGTGTTTGGTGTGGAGAGAGTCTCAATTAAACTGTTTGATAAATTTAGAAGGCAGATCTAACTGGAGAACGGTCATTTCCTGCAAAAGTGTTTGTTGCTGAAAAAAAAAAGAAGAAAAAAATCTGAAATTAACAGAAAGGAGCTAAAGGTAGCAGAAACATGCTGAAATTAGCAATAACAAACAAACAACTAAATAAATAAAGCAGAAAGGAGTGTAAAAATGCCCTGAGGCATTTTACGTCAGGGCTGCTGACTTTAGCCACGTGAATCTGAAAGACACCCTGCCAGGATTTTATCAGCATGTGGCCATTCCTACACGAGGAAATAACACACTGGACCATGCTTACACCAACGTATGAGACGCATACAAAGCCGTACTCCGACTCTCTGATCATATCTCTATCTTTCTGGCTCCTGCTTACCTCCCCACTCTGAGACGCTCCAGACCAACACAAAGAAAAGTCAAAAGTTGGATGAAGAATACTGACTCCATACTGAAAGACTGTTTTGCATGCACAGACTGGCAGGTCTTCAGAGAAGCGCTGTAAATGAGGAGGAGTTAGACTTGGATGAATACACATCCTCAGTCCTGGGATATATCAACAAGTGTGCTGATGATGTCACCACCACCAGAAATATTAAGAGCTACCCAAACCAGAAACCCTGGCTGAATGCAGATGTCCGCACCCTGCTGGAAGCCAGGGACACTGCCTTCAGGTCTGGCAACTCACAAGAACTGAGAAGGACAAAGAAAGAGCTGGTTGCTGGTATTAAAAAGGCCAAAGCCACATATTCACCAAGGATCCAGGGTCAATTCACCTCACAAGACCCACGGAGCATGTGGAGGGGCATTAAGTGTAAGATTATAAAGGCAGAGATGCACAATGCCCTAGGACTCATCACGGCCTAATGCCCTCAACAAGGTCTATACATGTTTTGAAGACCCGAACAAACCACCCAGCACCAGACTCACCTAACCGCCAGAAGAAAAGTTTCTCAGCATGACCTCAGCTGAAGTACGGAGTACCTTCAGGAGGATTAATCCTCACAAAGCAACTGGCCCAGTCAACATCCCGGGGAAGGTACAAAGTACTGAAAGACTGTGCCCATCAGCTCTGCGAGGTGCTGGCTGACACCTTTAAATCCTCCCTCACCCTGGCAAATGTCCCTACATGCCTGAAACCGACACCATCATCCTAATCCCAAAGAGCACTACAGTGACTGGTCTGAATGACTATCGGCCAGTAGCCCTCATCCAGGTAGTCGCTAAATGCTTAAAAAGATTGGTCATGACCCACATCAAAACATCTATCAACATCAATGAGGACCCTCACCAGTGCGCATACCGCAAGAATCAAACAGAGGACATCATCTCCTCTGTGGTCCACATTGCTCTCACCCACCTAGAGCAGAAGGACTCCTATGTCCGTATGCTCTTTGCGGACTTCACATCTGCCTTCAACATCATGATCCCCCCAGACCCTGATGGAAAAACTACTCACACTAGGACTAAGCCCCTCCATATGCAACTGGGTACTAGACTTCTTAACAAACAGACCACAGTTAGTGAGGATCCACAACATATTTTCCTCCACCAATAACCCACAGCACTGGCTCCTCCACGTTTGTGTATTGAGTACCCCTCCTGTTCACTCTGCTCACATATGACTGCACACCTACCCATCCAGACTGTCATATTGTAATGTTTGCAGACGATACAGCGGTAGTGAGATGCACCACAAACAATGATGAGTCCAGCTACAGGCAGAAGGGGGAACACCTGGAGAGCTGGTGCAGGAAGAACATAAGAGGATATGTGGTGAAAGTGGTCTCCAGATACAAGTACTTGGGTATGCACCTGAATGACAACCTCAGCTGGGACAACAACACTACCAGCCTGAACATGAAAGCACATCAGAGACTCTACTTCTTCACGCAGCTGATGTGAGCTGGTCTGAGAAGCTCAGTCCTCACCTCCTTGTGAGTAGTGGAGAGCATCCTGTGCTCCAGCATCAACATGTGGCATGGTTGCACAGCTGCAGAAAGAAAAGCTTTGCAGAGAGTGGTGAAGGCTGCACAGAAGACTGTTGGAACCAGCCCCACCATCATGGACATCCACACCTCTAGATGCAGGAAGAGGGCCACCTGCATCATGAAGGACCCCACTTACCCAGCACACACACACTTTGCCCCACTCCCCTCAGGTAGAAGGTTGAGAAGTATTAAGTGTAAAACCACTAGCCTGAGGAAGAGCTTCTACCCTGAAGCTGTTAGACTCATGAATCCCTAATCAGAATTATTACTGTGAAAAAATAATCACTGTAATGCCACTTGATTGTTGAAATGTGCTGCTGACTTATTTCCTGCTGCTGTGTTCATTCATACTCACCTGCCCAAATAGAGTCACGTTCGTACTGCTCTTGTTCGGCATAGTTTTTTTTAATTGTATTCTTAGTTTAGCAATTTTTTTAGTTTACATCTTAGATCCTTATTACAGTTTATTTTACAATTTATATTTTTCCTGTTGGATGTATTTGGAACCCTGTGTACACAATTTAATTCCACCTCATGTAATGTGAATTACAAAAAAAAAGAGCCTTGAATCCTCTATTTAGAAACATACACACAATAAACAGGATACGATATGAAACGTTGCAATGCAAAGACAAACATTGGGAAAACATATTTAAAGTTTATGGTTCAAATTTTAACCATACAGGAGCTTGGTTAAGGCCAGTGTTTCCCTCAGGTTTATGATCTGTGTGTGTGTTTGGAGCAGTGTGGGGAGTGTTGTCTGGTTATCAGATAGGAGTCAGGGTGGGGTCGGGGTCATCTAGACAAAAAAGTCAAGTTTATGATTTGCTTTTAATGACATCTAAAAAAGTTAAATCTGGTCCTCTGGACATTCAAAAAACAAAACAAAGCAAAACAACAAAAAATGTAGAAACGTTTCGTATTTCATCCGAAAGACTTCCTCAGTCTGAGGTGCTGTATTCAGCTCAGTCTTATAAATAGCACCTTCTCAGAGTGGATCAACCAGTTTGCTGCTGACAACCAAAACCAGCTGCTCACATGATCAAGAAGACCATCAGCCTAACAATGGATCATTAGCACACTGATGGCTGTTTACTATTCACAGAGGGTTGAGTGATACTAGCAATAACAGCATTGTAAGAGGGGGACAGTTGAACACGGAGGCCTCCACCCCGTTTAATGATGGACGATTTTTTTTCACAAAGATGGCCTCCTTTACTCCTCTCTCAAACCATGGTTCCTCTCTAACTATCCAGGATGTGAATATCTTCATTCCCGAAAGAGTGACAGCTGGCCTGGAGATGAGTGTAGACCGCACAGTCCTGGCCTGATGTTGCTGATCTTCTGTGCTGGGCCATCCTTTTGGCAAGTGGCTGTTTAGTTCCCCCGATGTAAGACTGATCACAGCCCGCTTTGTTTTGTTTTTTGAATGTCCAGAGGACCAGATTTAACTTTTTTAGATTTTTCTACTTGGATTATTGAGTTATTGAGCATGCATCAGGATGCTTTTAATGACAGTTTTAATAGTTTTATAACTTGGATATTTTATTTAGGCAGCACGGTGGCACAGTTGTTAGAGCTGTTGCCTCTCACGAGAGGTGGCTGGATCAAATCCTGGTTGGGGACCTTTCTGGGTGGAGTTTGCATGTTCTCTCTGTGCATGCATGGGTTTTCTCCAGGTACTCAGATTTCTTCCCACAGACCAAAAACATGCATGTTAGGCTGATTGTTAACTAAATAGTCTCTAGGAGAGAGTGAAAGGTTGTTTGTCTTGTTTGTTTCTATTTGTCCCTGTGATGGACTTGCGACATGTCCAGGGTGTCCCCAGCATCTCGCACAGTGACTGCTGGACATGGGCACCAAAAGTGACCTGAAAAGAAAGAAGCGAGTAAAAGATAATAGATGGATGGATAAATGGATATTTTATTTACAAAGTGTGCAGCTTTTCTCACTGCAGTGTATTATTTCCATCCATCCATCCATCCATCCATCCATCCATCCATCCATCCATCC